>NC_051443.1:23308698-23370976 GCF_001649575.2 Kryptolebias marmoratus
AACACCTGCACTCATGTGACAAGAGTGGCCCCTCAGTGAGTCAGACAAACAAGGATTCTAACGAGCCTCCTTTGTTAGGAGAGTGAGAACAATTTGCAAGCAATCCAGCTTACATCACATCTCAGCTTTAAAAGCTCAACTCCACACTCCCTATTTCTGAATTGAGAAAGCTCCTCGGATGAGAAGCGAAACGTCTTCAGCTACAGAATAGAAGTCCAGTTGTTTTTGTTTTTTAACTTTTTTTTTAATTTACCATGGCCTGGATGACTGAGAATCTACACCAGCATGCTTCAGAGGTGATTTAAAACAAGCCAAGAAAAGGATTCTTGGTTTAAAAAGGAAGACGGCTCCCATTGTCTTGTCTTGCTCCAGATATTTTATTTCTGCTTGGTGTTTGCCATGAGTGAGAAACATCATGTAATAAGTTGTTGAAGAAATTGCACCAATTTCGCCAATTTCTGTGAAACCACCTTATACTCCGAGGAACAAGCTGCTCTCAATCTTTGACATCAGTGACCCTGACCTCCCCATCCTTTTAGTGACTTGAACTTTTTGGCAGGATGTTGTTCGCTCTGAACGTTCAATAAGTCTGAAAACCAACCAGACGTTTGACCACTGCTTAGGATTTATAAAACCCGGTACCTAAACGGTCAAAGTTTAGAGGTGAATTTGCTGTAAAACTGCTGTAAAATTCACTTTTTGTTCAAATGTTATTGGATATAATTAAGTGAAAGAGATTTTTCTAAATAGCTACGTGAAGCCATGATGAGCATTTGTCGTGTTTAGAAGATTTAGAAATCCAGTTTTTCAAGGCTATAGATTTTTTCTTTTTTTATCATAATGTTTTTGTTGTGTCAGCAAAATATCTCATGGATTGGCGGGCAAATTTTGATGAAACATGCAGGAAGCAATGTTTACATGTACGTCTACAACTAACTAACCTTTGGAGTCAAGCTGGTTCAAGATGGCTGCCACAGCTAACTGACCTTAGAAAAACACAAAAATGGCTGTAAAATCTGGTGTGTTAGTCGCTGTGACAGTTTAACAACACGTACTCCGAGCATGACATGCATGAGATCCATTTAAAGTTATTTTCAAAGTTTGACCAAACTTGATGCCTACAACTCCATCGTTTCTCACCAGAAGATGATCTCGGTCTAAAACTCCGACACGAAAGGTGGCGGGCGATATATACAATACATTCTTTCCAGGAATGCAAGGCCTTTAAATTGACATTTATTATCTGATTTTTGTATGTCTCTATCGTTAAAAGCTCACTCAGAATTAATTTGTAGGCTGCTTTTTTGGATCAAGACAAGAAACAACCATTAGTATTAGGGATGTGGTCATAATGTTTTGGCCTATCACATGAATAGTATTGTGTTGTGCTGCAATAATATTAGTAAAGAGATGAAGTGTTGTTTATTAAGGTCATGGAGCTTGACTACTTTCATGATAATCACAGCTGACCCTGAAAAGCCTGCATTCATATTTCATCAGATGAAGAGCTCTCGGTGCGTTTCCGAACAAGTCACTCTCCTGCACCGCCTGCTCTAATTAGCTCAAAAAGTTACAAAGATAACACATTTTAGAGGTTAAGGGATTCAGCATCATGACGACACAGTCAGATGGTTATATTTCAGTTTATTTTGGGGGGAAAAATCTTTTCGTTTAGAGTAAAAACCACCAGGAGACCTCTTTGTTTGCCTTTTTCTAGTTAATGGATTTGTTGTAGTTGTTGTTGCAGTTTCAAAAGACAAACAGGTGACAGTGTTTGAAACACAATCAGTGTGTTTTTACCTTTAAAGGGATAGTTCAGATCTTTGGAAAGGTTATGAACAACTAGAAAATGTTCATTTTCTGTGAAATTGCAGTGAGGATGCTGAGCGCTGAAGAAGCTGAAACTGAGTTGTTAAAGCTGTAGGAAGCAAAACCCTAAGGTATAAGGTAATCAAACATCTGATCATCCTGGCTCTTTAACTGCAGGGATCATCTTAATCATCTTGGACTTCAATTTTCTGTATTTGTTGGCATTTTGATTCTCATGCCTGAGGTCAGTTCAGGCTCAGCTGTCCTGTGTAAACGTCTCTGCCCTTTCTCTGTTAAATATTTAATGGCTTTTTTTCCAACTGTAAGTGTGCATATGTGTGTATACAGTGTCTGTGTCTTGGTACAGACTTTCATGCCTTCGCTTCTTTGTGAACACTGCAACAAGAATGTGACGCTGGCACCGCTTTATGTGAGGGAAGCCTTAGAAAGCTGACAATCTATAAAACATTTATGTCCTCGCAGACCGAGATTCTTTGCCATCACATCATCATCATGACTCTGATCGCTCAAGGACATTTTTGAAAATAGTCTTGAAGAAGTTTTGTGCTCAATTTCATTAGTGGTTCCTGGTCTGATCCTTCAAAAGTGCATTGTATGAATTACCCGGTGGTTGTGGCAAATGGCTTTTGTCCCTGTTGGAGCCAGTGAGACGCTGCCAGCTGCAGAGCAGATGAGGACAACCAAGGAAAACGAAACGATAGAGATAAGAAACTCTGTTTTAGTTTAGGATAATCTTGCCCCTTGTCCAATTTAAGGTTTGATAGAATAAATAAGACATTCTTGGGATTTTCTTTTTACATAACTCTGGTGCATTTTTGACTTTTCTGCTCAAATAAAAGTTACAGATCAAATCTTCTGAAGAGGGGAGGGATTCTGTGAAAAGCTTATGAACAATTAATATCTCACCTGTGGTAGATAGCTTTTCGGAAAATGTAAGTTTGGAGAAATTGGCTCGTCTGAGTGAGACCAAACCAAAAAAGTTATTTTTTTTTTAAACAACTTCAATCTCAAATATTTCCTAGCAGTTCATGTGAACCCAACTTTAAAAACCTTTACACCACAGTCAGCTTTGAATTACGTGGTTATTCCGGCAGAAATATGAAATTCCTGCAAAAGATCCTACAGACAGCTGCTTCTATTTCTGCTTGCAAATAACCCAAAGAATTTTATGTAATCAACATCAAATGGGAAATTGGCAGCAATGTAAATATTTACTTTAAAAAAAACAGCGATGGCATAAATTGCTGTTACATTTGAAAGATTGGAACTGTTTTAAAACAGCAGCAGCTCACTTGGTGTTGCTGTGTCAATCACAAGACAACAGGTGAGCATTATGTCACGATATATTTGCCAAATTAGGCACCGTTCACCGCGGAGGTTTGTGGGTTAAAATCGTTTGCCTTTGCTCTGACACAGGGTTAGGTAATTAATGCCACAAAAACGCATCTCAAATGTCTGAATGTATTGTAATTTTTATCGAAACAGCAGCAGACCTGTTGCCACACTGATCTGACAGCTCATTGTGTGACACAGCTGCTTGTGTGTGTGTGTGTGTGAGAGAGAGCATAAATGGGTAAATGACATCCGATTGCAAAACCGTTTCTGTGGTACGCATTAAACGGCCAAGTGTGAATACTATCAGCCACCTGAGACAGACTACAAACGGCCCTGAACAACCTCTTTTTGTTCAAACTGAGGTCGTTCAAAGAGCCGTCTTCAAGTAAGATATCAATCGTTCATAACCTTTCTGCAGACCCCCGCTTCAAAAGATCTAAACTGTCACTTTAAGCTTTACAGTTAAGAGGAAAACATTTTTAAGTGAATGGGGGAAGCCCAACGGAAAACGGCACTGAAACATCAGAAAGTGAATGGATCACGAAAGAGACAGCAGGCGAACTCTAACAAGTGGAGGGAAAACAGACAGCTTCAGCAAACAGCCAAATGTCAGATCTCATTAAACCGTAAAGGCCAGAAAGTCACACAGATGTGAACAACACTGAGAGTTATCATATTTAACTTTAACCACCAGTGACTGCATCTGTGAGAAAAATGTAGCAAAGCAATCATAACACTTACAATAATATACTGCACAATAACAAAGTCATACATAACACTTTGCTGGCATGACAAACTCAATAGCCCTTTGCACACCATCCTGATTGCATTTACTTTTTATCTAATTTGGAGCTTGGCAAGCACAGTCGACCTCACTAACCCATTTGTAATCAATTTGACTAATGGAGTAATCTATTTGTCTGAAACGGTAAGCATTCATTCTGTAAAATAGTCTATACGAGGGCTCAAAACTGACCTTTTCTATTGTAATCCTGTGTGATAAATCATTCTTTTTGCCGTGAGATCTTAGAAAATGCTTCATTTTTTTTCTTTAGACGAGTAATTAGGAGGTAGGAGACGGTAAACACGAGTTCCCTTTAGAAAGTCCTGCAGAACCCTTTGTCTCTATTGTCAGAGAAAAGCCTCACCCTGACACAGATGCACTGCTGTGTTTCTTCTTCTTTTCTTTTGTTTACATCTTGCATTTAAGAGAAGCTGCAGGAAATCTCTGCGCTTTAGTATGAGGTCATGTTTAAAAAGACATTCAAAGTCTCGTCTCCGCTTCAGGTTCCCGTCTGTCTGCTGTGTGTGAGGTATTTTAAGCTGTATGGAAGACAGAGCAAATCAGCAGGTGTAATATAGAGACTGTGTGGGCTTTTTTTTTATGCAGCTGCCATGATTGAAACGAATAACTGGTGATGGCGTTCATCTCGTCTGATTTGGGGGCAAATCTTCCTGGGAGTGACAGGTCACAGGGGATCAGGGCGGCGTCTCAAACTGGGAACAGATTTCAGGAGAACGGATCCCTGAGAATATCAAACTCCGTACAAGACACTTTGACACTTTGAGTTCATGGTTTTGGATTTAAACACTGGTTTAAAACTGCTCTTCTGAAGCTCTGTTTCAGCAAAATCGTATTAATTGGCGTTTCACAAAGACGTACCTCGATTTATTTAGTGATTTTTGCTTTCAAATATTCTAATTTGGGTTTTTAAGTCATTTCACATGCATTCTAAAAACAACAGGTGTGCATGTTTGCTCAGCTTTAAATCGAAAAATGTTGGAATAACACTCACATATTGAGCATTTTATTCTTACTGATTTCACGCTCATCTGTCATTTCAAAAGTATCTTATTTAGTTAGAAAAATTAAGCATTTATATGGTTTCAGTTACATATTTGCATTCGGTCGACAATCTTTTAGGATTGGCTCAAACTTTTGCTGCTATTGGTTCTCCGTTGGTTGAAGGAATGCATATTCTCTGCTGTCTTGCATGCAGTGGTGGACAGTAACGGAGTAGATTTACTTGATTACTGTACTTAAGTACATTTTTTGAGAATCTTTACTTTACTTGAATATTTTTTTGGGGGGGGGGATGTATAACTTTCACTCCACTACATTTATAGGAAGCTAGTCGTTACTTCGTGGTAATAGATTCAACCTTAAACCTCGGCTCCATAATGAAAGTGAAAGGAGAATCAAGACTCTCTGGTTTGGTGTGTTTTTAGATTTTAAAAAATCCTTATTTTTTGTGGTATTTTTATGCTGAAGTTCTTTCCAGGTGGTGTAGAAGTTGCATTGGAGTGTTTCTACGCGTCGATACATCAGGTGGTTTCTGAAAGTTACAAGGTTCTGCAAAATTATACAGCAACATACTGATATTAGAAAATTTTATTTGTATTTTTGAATACTGAATTACGTTTAAATGCATGTGCTTTTGAATACTTAAGTATTTTCAAAAGTGAGTACTTCAGTACTTTAACTTGAGTACATTTTTGACCGAGTAAGATTTGACCATGAGTATCAATTCTTTTACTTCAGTACTATAGTTAAGTACTTCGTCCACCACTGCTTGCATGCCAAAGTTTTAAATGAAGCTGTTGCACAAGTTGTTAGTGATCATTGTGTTGGGAATGCCTCTCATCTACTACACATAAATTTGTAAAATGTGCCTAAGTTATAACTTTTTGTTGTCTGACTCCAAAAGTTCAGTTGATCAGCTGTAGAGGTGCATCAAGTGATTACTTTAGGACACACGTGTCAAACTCAAGGCCCGCGGGCCAGATCTGGCCCTCTGTAACATTTCATCCGGCCCTCCAGTCTGGTTCAGATCGAGTCTCTGATTCTTATTTTGCTTAAAAAACTGAGCCTAATTAGTGAAGTTTTCTCTTGACAGTGACTTAGAAGCCAACAATATATAGTTTTAATTTCTGTATGATCAGGTTTTTATTGATGGCTTTTTAAAAAAAACAGTTTTAATGTTAAAAAATTCATTTAAAAGCTGAGTGAGGCGTAAGAAATGACTGCTAATGATGAGCTTTTTGAAGTTTGATCTATTTGTCTGTGTTCATTAAAGTATGTTTGCTCTAAATTCTGTATAATCTGTAACTGGGAAAAGGTCATTTATATTTCTATATGAATGATTTGACATAATACGTCTAAAACCAAGGTTCATTTATGTAATTTTTAATGAGTATTGATCGTGATTGGCCCTTGGCTAGGACCAAATTTTTAATTTTGGCCCCCTTGCGTCACTGGGTTTGACACCCCTGCTTTAGGAGTTTCATTAAAACCCATCCAGTGGTTCATGAGATGTTTTACTATAAAACAAACACACATAGACACACGATTCCATTATCAGGTACTTTAGAAAGACAGTTTCATTATTGTCCGCTTTTCATGGTGGCAGCTGATAATTACTGACTGAAAAATCTTCTGCCAGTTTTATTAATATAGGTCTTGTTGCTTCCATTCTGTTTTTATTCATTCAACAAGATCGCCTTCAAGTAACACCAATAAAATACTTCATTTTGGAGAAAAAATGGTTTTAGTTTCTCTCAATCATTCAATGAAACCAATGAAAAGAAAAACATTTACCGAGGAAAATCTGTTTTAAAATTAGACTTGCCCTATATATATATATATATATATATATATATATATATATATATATACATATATACTTACCCATTGAGCTATCCAGACAGTTTATATATGCATAATATAAGCTCTAAAAGGTTGTATTGACCAGGCCGAGCTCTGTAATTAAACCAAACATTTAGAATCCTATAATCTTTCATTTTCACCCTGAACTGAGCTCAGGATTGGATTGGATGGTAGAAAAGGCTGGTGGTTAAGTCCTCAGCTCCTTCATGACACAATTCAGAAGCAAATGCTAACAATTTATATCCTGTATTTGAATATTTTTATTATTTTATTAAGATTTCCTCACTTGTACTGGTCAGCCTAAAGCAGTTCAGCATGGTACTTGTTTTCACATCCTACATATATCAGCCTACTGATTGTACCAGGAAGATTATTATCATTTAAATATTTTGAAATCATTATTCAGATTAATTATCATCAAAACAACCTGTTCCTATTGCTTTCCTCTTAAGGTTCAAAAAAATAAATACACAAACAAGCCTTTTTTATGAGTTTTCTTTGGCTATAATTACAGCAAGTGTAAATTTGCCCACTCAACCCAGTGGCAGTCTGGGTATTTATGAGTAATTTGATCAATTTGTTCTTTGTTCCTTTTACATGAGTATTCAGCTGCAGAACAGGGGGCCCATTTTGGAAACCAATTTGAAATTTATGGAATGAAAATCATGGGTTTAATAACCCTTCTCATGCGCTCTGATTCTAATTGTAAAAGCTTCACAGGGATTTCTAGAAAGGTTAAAAAAGAAAAGACTTAGTCAGACAAAAAAAAAAAAACAACAGAGGAAGTATTTATCATATGCAGGAGAGATTTTATGCATTAAGGTGATGAATCAAAAATCTGTGATCCTTGTGGGAAAATGTTGAATCAACACTCAGTATTATGCAACAGATAATCCTATTAAATGTTTGGAAATGCATTACAACAAAATATATTAGTGCTAATTGTGCTTGTTTATCGTTTTTACTTTAGTAGTCACCCAACAAAAGATAGTGTAGCATGTTAAACGTTTTACCTGCTGACAGAGTTCAACTACTGTGATAACGACAAAGATCTTTAAAATTACACATTTTATTTAAAGTTTCTTATTCCCTGTGTCTGAAAATGATAGTGTAGGTCTTCTGAAGTGAATGTTTAAGGTCATATCTCACGAGGCTGCGACTGCTGAAGACTAGCTGATGACTCAAAATTGTGAGGAAAAAAGGCAAATTTACTGTTGTGGTCTCGCCGAATTTCCCCGCAGTTGTGACTAATCCCTACCGGCTGTGCGATGAGTGGCCATTTTTATGGAAACTGCAACATATCTTGCTTGCATAACTGTATTCTTGTCCGTGCATAATATATTGTTATAGACCCTGGCAGCAGCCCACACAGTTTTGGTTTAATCTGCTGAAGTACATTTTAGAAAAAAGAAAAGCTTATTTGGACCAGTTTTTGTCTTCTTGTGAAAGTGTCAAAATAAAATTTAGCTCCTTGGAGACGGGTTGGAGACACCCGCAGCAACTCCAACTTCGAGAAAAAACATTGTCAAACAAATGCAAAGAAATTGAGAACACCACAAACATTTGGAGACTACTTTGTGAATGCTGTTCGCCAACTAGTCAACAAATATTGGAGCCCCTGTGAAGTGAAATTTATTTATATAGCACTTTTTCCCAACAAGGCGATTTAAAGTGCTTTACAACACAGAAACAACAATCAGGTACATCATCAAATATCGAGATAGAGAAGTAAAAACATCAATCATGTATAATCTAAATGAAATATAAGATAATCTAAATAAAATCATGAAACTAAACATATCTAAACATGAGCTAAGACAGTCAAAATAGTAACTAAGATAATCTAAATGAAATCATGATAAAGTTAAAGCTGAACTAAACAACAATTAGGAATCTAACAATCTAACAATATCAAAAATATGAGCTAAGATAAACTAAACTAAACTAAATGTACAGGAAGGTTAAATAAGCTAACATAAACTGAAGCATGATAATGCTAAACTAAAGGTACCAAGAGACTAACTAGCAGTACTAAGGCCCGTAAAACAGCCAACATAAGAGACTTTTACAAACACGTGATGGCCTGCTTGTTGTAGATGGCTCTTTGAATTAAACAATTCAACTCTGATGATGTTGACGAGCTAATGCCAAGTCTGAGTGGAGACATTTTAAAACAGCCTTGGTCTCAAAATTCCATATTTGCAGGTATTTACAGAGAAACCTGATTGATTTTTACACATTAAACCGGTCCACTTTCAGTAAGAAATTCATCATATTTCTAATGGAATAACTATAGAATGAGGTGTAAAGGTTTATAAAAAGTGTTCAGACTTTATTTCTGCTCATAAAAAACTCTGAATGAACTCAGTTTTAAAAATAAAATAAAAAGCTACCAATAATAGCCTTTTCACACAGCTCCAATTTAAAAAACCTGAACTATAGATTTGAATAATAAGAGTCAAACATCTTCAACATGTTTTCTTGTTTAGAAGCAAACTTTAGAAACTCATTTCCATGCCAGTGAGCATCTTCATTCCCTTCCCCCCTGCACATTAGCTCCACTTTTCAGCAGCTTCAGATAAACAAAGTTCCATTTATTTGAAAGTATTTGTGAATGCGAAACATTCAACGTGATAAAAGGGGAATATCAATCAGTTTAAGTGTTCACGTGTGGGAGTCAAATCGATGGCGGTGCAACATTTTCAGCTAAAGTCTGATAAACAGGGGAAATTAAAGAATTTGTTCTATCAAGCAATCAAAATAAAAGTGAGACATATTCATCAATTTCTCACAGAAATGAGCAAATAAAAAATGCATTGTTAGGGTTTTAAAGATTTTATTCAGGAGGATTGAGGAGGCAGTAAAATCTCAAAAAATTATACAAAACTGCATTTTCATTTTAAATAAACATGGATTTACACAACGCACAAATGCATATAAGAAACTGAGCCTGCAAACTCGTTAAAATCTGAACATCTGAGCTGTTTTTTAAAAAATAATCTGAATATAAAAGTAGCTGTTTGGTAGGATTGCCAGGTAAACTGGTAGCTCTAAGAAAATAAAATTCCATTTTTCAATTTAGCCAAACTTGAGTTCAATCAGTCGTTGTAAACAGAAGTGCAGCTGCAACTTTAAGAAAACATCGACGACTAAAAATCACAAAATACATTTATTTACAAAAGCAAACAGCACACATAAAGACTATATTTTCACTCTGCTTTTATAAAGATAAATATAGAGTTTTTTCTTTACACTACAGTAAAAAATAAGTCTTTTTTTTTTTTTCCGGCTAAAACTTTAAAGCTCTGATCTACAATGTCAGTTTATATTTGTCAAGCATGCATTAAGTTGTCACAAATCGAAAACTTGAACATTACATTACATCATAACGCCACCAGTCTTTGTGAGAATTTGCGTTCTGTTAGCTTTTGAGGATTCTGAAGGACACGGGAGGGGGAAAAAAAACAGCCATTATAATAAATAATAAGGTCATCAATTCTGTGTGAACACACTGAGAGAATAAGAAAGCCCCACTGCAAGGTTATTGCCCCTGGGATAACTAGAACACAGATGTTTTACCAAAAAAAATAAAAAAGCTGTCTCTTGGGCAAATACCTAATTAAAGTGAAATAGGGGTTAAGAGAGATTCTGCTGTACTATAAAACCAATACAAGAGAAGAAAAGTCCTTCGCTCCCCTGATGCTATTATTCCCCATTCTGCTGCGAGGCTTTCAGTGAGGTAATTAACTTCGCCGGCATGTTGTGAATTCTCGCCTCTCAGACTTGAAGCTGGACGAGCAGATAGACAGATTGAAAAAAAAATGCCCATTTTAGGTCTCCAACTTTAAATTCTCCACATTCAGCCAGGATTTACTTTGCAATTTTTGCTCATAATCACACTTATTTTACACCTGGCTGGAGATAATAGTCGTGCTTGTCCTCAACAACGAGCTCTAATTGCTGTATGTATGGTTTCTTTCATGCAAAACAAAATGTGTGTGAAGAGGGGAGAAACAAAAAATAATTAAGTCTCTGCAAGGTTAAACGGAACAAGGACGTCTAAAAATTAAAACGCCGCCTTGCACGTTAAAAATATGCTTCTTTTTAGAATCTCCTTATGATTAAAGTAAAAAAAAAAAAAAAATCAGTTTCTTGTTTCAGCTTCAGTTGATGCAGGTCAATAATTTACTAAACATGAATTTTCCATTTTTGTCTAATCGGAGCTGAGAACTGATCAAACTTCTAACGTCACACCATCATTTTTAAAGAACAATTGGTGAACTTTTAATTGCGTTCGTGCCTGGGTCCTCAGGTAAAGCAAAGGACAAACACTTTTAGCTCCCGTCAGTAATTGTTTTTTTGAAGAAATGAGCCGATAGCTTCAGATAATGAAAGAAATTTACGCTATAAGACAGACGAATTCGACTGGCAGGAATTTGTCTTTTTAAAAAATTATCTACGATCCATAGCTTGTAATGAGTGTGTGTGCCTTGATTTTGACTTTGAATACATATTTAATGTAATACAACCTCAAGATTCTTCACTCAAAATAATCTTTTCACTTTATACTTTATACCATTTTCTCTCAATAAAAGGTTGCATACAAGTACTACAGATTTAATACTTTTTTAGCCAGTTTTTTTCTTGTATTTTTATTCAAACTTCCTAATTATTGCCCACTGTGATGAAACAGGCAGTCATCCAAATATCCCATGAACCACTGGATGGATTTTAATGAACCTCTCTAACAGGTACAGGTATTGATGTAAAATTTGGTGTCTTAATGGCTAAAAAGTATTCCCAAAACATATCTTCAGCGCTACACAATGAGCAACATCTTTGATTAAAATTTTGATGTTTACTTTTGGAGTCAGCACATTTCAAGATGGTCGCTACAGCTAATCAGTTTCGGTAAACACAAAAATGGCAGCAACTTTACAGATATTGAACCGATCTCTCAATATCTTTGTCTAAAACTTGGGCATGTGAGGCAACATGCATCCCTTGTTGTTCCATGTTAGTTTCATTTTCCAAACTAAGTTCGTTCTGTTAACTCTAAAATTAAAAAAAAAAAAATTGAACTATCTGTTTTAACAAAGGGTCAGCTTTAAATATTGTTGAAAGTAACAAAGTGAAAAGAAAAAAACTGCCCGTGCAACAGGGTGTCAGAAAAAGGCATGTTTGGGGAAAAATAAGGAAGCTATTTGAGTTGCTTTTCTGAGAACTCCTGAAGTGACAAATGTTGCTTAGATCGAATAGAATTTGGTGACTTTTTAAAATCAAAAGTCAAAGTTTATTTCAAATGCCGTGAACTCCTGATGATAGCTTCCTGGGTGATGAAGTAAATGCAATTAAAAAGGTTTTGTAAGACACAAAAGTCTGGCGGTAATCAGACCATGAAAGCTGGGAATAAGTTGGGGTTAATTAACGCAAAGGGTGTAAAGCCTTTAACAAAGTAATAATAAAGGCGGCAGACCTGCAGCTTAGTATCATACTTAGAGCTTCTCCACAAACGGCTGCTATCTCTCTCCAGGCAGAACCGCTAGAAAAAAATAAAAAACTGAAATGAATAAACTATAAACCTGTACGTTTCGCAGCATAAATTCTACTATTAGCTCGTCAGTTATTGTATGTGTGCCAAAAATATAAAAATTTCACTTGTGAATGTCAGGGGCAATAACTCAGTTTTTATTGCAAAGCTTTATAAACGTAGAAATAAAGATTTAAGGATTAGAAATTGTGACTTTATATTATATTCCCTGGTTGGGGATTGTCTGCCGCTGCTGCATTTCTAATGCCGTTATAATTAGAAAGGGGTAGTGTAAGTATTTTATCAGTAAGTGAAATCAGCTGCCCACTCAGTGTCAAAAGAGCAGCTGTGCATCGTGTCACAAATTATTTTCTACGTTCAACACTGAGTGAAAGGAGGAGAGATGTTTTTTTTTTTATTCCTGAAGCTCCGTTACAGAAATATAAAGTTTTAAAGTAATAATGTTAATCTAAGGCCTGTCATCCCTTTAAAGCACACATGTCAAACTCAAGGCCCGCGGGCCAGATCCGGCCCTCTGTAACATCTCATCAGGCCCTCCAGTCTGGGACAGATAGTCTCTGATTCTTATTTTGCTTAAAAAAACTGAAGTTTTCTCTTGACAGTGACTTAGAAGCCAACAATATATAGTTTTAATTTCTGTATGATCAGGTTTTTGTTAATGGCTTTTAAAAAAAAATCTGTTTTAATGTTAAAAAAATTCATTTAAAAGCTGAGTGAGGTGTAAGAAATGACAGCTAATGATGAGCTTTTTGAAGTTTGATCTATTTGTCTGTGTTCATTAAAGTATGTTTGCTCTAAATTCTGTATAATCTGTAACTGGGAAAAGGTCATTGATATTTCTATATGAATGATTTGACATAATACATCTAAAACTAACCCTAATTTATGTATTTTTAATAAATATCGATCGTGATTGGCCCTTGGCTAGGACCAAATTTTTAATTTTGGCCCCCTTGCGTCACTGGGTTTGACACCCCTGCTTTAAAGGAATGCATATCACCCGCCACAGTTCAAGACTAAGTTGAAAAATGACGTCTGTTTTGGTCAAACCTTTAAAATAACTGTCTGTTATCACTTGGATGACTGTCAGCTACTACCACCCCAGGTTTTAGCTTGTTATCTGTAAATTTCATTAAGATACAGCTATTTTTGGGTGAGACTGATTAGCTGTCCCCGCCGTCTGCAGGGAGTCGAGTAAACACGTGGATGATGTTGTTTGGCTGGGAAAATGGAGACAAACTAAATGGTGCCGTGCGAAAGTGCAGAAGTTTATTATCAGCAAACGTAGCATCCTTTCACATGGGTATGTTGTTTTATAAGCATGAAAAACCCTAAAAAAAACTGGCCTCTGTCCTTTATGTTCACAGCTGATAACGTGTTAACTATTAGACAGAACATCTCTTCAAAGTTGACTGAACTTTACTTTTGTGAGTTACAAGAAAATCAACTTGAATAGAAAAAAGAAGCCATTAAGGCGCTACAGCACACATAGTGTCGACTCTATGGTGTATTTTTGGAAAAGAGCAGTCAGTCAGGGACAGCTTTGTGTCCACACATGAACTCTAATTTCCCGTTATCAACTTTAAAACATTACTGCTGTAACACGAGCGCCATACGGCCGCTCTTTTTTTAATCTGGAGCCGATATTTTTCTTTTTTGTGAAACCTTGATTGGTGTGTAGCTCCGTGAGTTACTTCCTGGCATTTGAAAAATAATTCATTCACGGCTTAATGGGCGTAATAAAAGAGTGCACACTTTGCAGCTAATCCCCCTAAGTACACACAATATCTGAAAAAGGAAGCAGTATAACAATCACGTTTATGAGGCCTTCATGTTGTCCGCGTCTCTTTGTAAACAGGTTTCCTTTAGGATGTTTTATTCTGTTGTGCTGACACCAGCCAGTAGGGTGCTTTTCATTTTCTTCAAGAACATTTCATGATTGAATTCTTAAAAACACTCAATGTGCAATATATTGAAGGTCCCTATTTGATTTAGCTTGTGCCGTTCGAGCCCCTGAATGTCAACAAAAAGCGATTTTTCTTTGATTGTGTGTGTTCGGTAAAAAAAAAAGTTTTTATTCCTTTTTATGTTTGATGTATACAAAGCACGAGATTTAGATGCAATTTATAAAAATTGGAGATAAAGTAATGGTGATCACAAATCCGCGCAACACAAACAAACTGGGAGCTGAAGTCCAATCTGTGCATCAGGAAAGAGTTGAATTGATCTGTGCTAAAAGCGGCCTGTATGAGCGAGTTTCAATTATCGGATGGATACCCCACAATGCTTCGGCACACTGTGGAGTTCTGAGTTAATTATTCGCTTAAACGTGACAGCCTTAAGCCTCAGCAACGGAGAGCGAAACTAATTTTTTCTCTTTCTTTTCCTCCATTGTTCATAAAGAAAAGCAGGAGCTTGTTTTTCTTGAAAGATTCAGGGCAGCAACGGAACATTTCAGCCTGAAAAAATCCGTGGTTTGATAGTTAAAAACGTTAAAGCGGATTAAAAAAAAAGGGTTGATTGTTTAGATTATATCGCTATGGCAAATTTAGCATAAAGACGTTTAAGCAAAAAAAGGTTTAACAACAGAAATTTGTTTAGCAGTTGTTTTAAAACAACTAAAAATGCTTAAATTTGTGTCTCATTAAGTGGAGAATGTACTACTGAAATTTCTTCGTATTGCTCACTATAACTGTTTTAATGTTGTTTTATCTCCATGTAGAATAACGTGATATTATCTGACAGCAAACTACCTAAATGTGGTAATTATTACCACATAATTGACATCCGGATCATAAAATGACGCTAAACATCAGAATGATCTGTTCCTGCAGCTTTACTGTCCTCGCTCCTTCGTTTCTGCACCTTCTATAAAGGCTAAAAATGACCAGCGAGAGCTCGGTGCAGCACATATAATTTAATAACTTTATCTATTTTGGATTTTTCTTTCCATTCCCGAAAAGGTCAGCACTGTCAAAAAGGTTTGCAATAGTTCAGCAACACAAATGTGCCTCCAAGTTCATCCAAGAATACTCATTATGGGGAAACACTGAAGACTTTCACTGGAAAATAACAAAAAAATATGCTGCAGGAATACGAGCTTTTTTAAAGTTATTTTAACCAAATACTTTGTTTAAACTACAGAAAGGATTACAATAAGATGTATATAATTTATGTGCATTAGTTAATTGCTGGAAAAAGTTTGTTTAGAAGAGATTTAAAATTTTACAAATATGATTTATTATCTATATTTTCAATAATTATCACCAATATTCTTACCTGTTTCTGAAAACTGACATTTATCAGCATAAAACTACAATTTTTTTATTGCATCTTGATATAATCATGATAGTTTAAATGTAAGCTACAGTTGTTATGTCAAGATGTTGCACTCTGAAACTTAAATTTACTAACAAAGTAGCAACTGGAAAGATTTTTACTCACAAAATTGTTTAAATTAAGCCATCATACCTCTCGGCTGCTGCTGTCACTAAACTTTTAAGAATTTCAAATGTTTATCCCATTGACAAATAGCATGACAATCTATTATTTTGAGCTATACTGAAGCTGAAGAAGACTGTCCCATTTTATTTTATTATTTTCGATAATTAGAATTTATCTCGCCTTGTTTTAGAAAAGTATAAATCTTATCTCCAAAGGTTGTTTAGTTAAGATATAGACTTAAACTGATATAATGTTTGAAAACAAGACTTGTGCAATTTGTTATGTAAGGATGCAGTAGAGGTTTAGTTATAGATTTCTTTTTTTTTATTTTTTTAATCAAGGCAGTTTCTGGGTCCAAAACAAATTCCCCCCAGGGCACAGCAACATATTGTTGTATTCTTTGTGACCTGCCCTGTCATAGAGGGGTAAAAGGAAAGACGTTTGAATTCTGGTATGACATTGTAATTAATTTAGTTAGTATATTTACTGTAAGGTTTATTCCCAAAGGACTACTCAATGCAAGAGATTATGGCTTTTGTACTTTCAGAATAAAAGCTCCAGCTCTTAAAAACACAGACTTAATTAGATTCTGGATATTGGAAGTATTGAAAACCGATTACTGTAATCCCCGTAAATTAAACTCTGTGCAAATTGATTTTTGTCTCTGAGAGTGAAGGATTCCCAGCCACTGATTTTGGTCCAAATGTTTACTTTTAGAAATACTGATATGATTGTAAACTAATAGAAATGTGCTTCGCTTTGGTACAATTATTGCCTCAATGACGCTTTCTTTTATTTAAAGGGGGGACACTCAACAGGCTGAGCCTGAATATCCGTAATCTGACATGAAACTAGCATGTAAACAAAAATCCTGCAATCAAAGTATTTTAAGGATGACTGTCAGCTACTACTTTATCAACAGATGATTAGCTGTCTTTAATCAGCTGCATGTGCAGTGGTTCATGTGATACTTTGCTTACAGACAAACAAGAACACCCACACTTCATGGCTGTGGGTGATAATTAAAACTTACAAAGCTTTTTCCTTTTTTTTTTAAATTAAAATTTAAAAAGGATAGTGTATTATCGCAGTTGTGAAGTATAGAAAAAAAAACTGTGGCCTTTTAATATTCCATTCATCTTTCCTATTCATTTATAATGTATAAACACCTATTCTGTCAAACTTAAAGGTGACTGATGAGATCTAATTACTTGAATCATCCACAGCAAAAAGCCAGTGAGGTGATGACTAAGACGGTTCGTTTTTGAGTCATCTCCGGCTGCCGAATGCATGAAGATACCAGAGAATCCTTCAGCACCCTGAAATGCTTTGATATCAGCCCATCTCTAAAGAAAACCTCATAAAACAAAGGTATTTTAAAGCTTTGCATAAAGGAAAATGTACTTTTTGTGTGTGTTCACTACTTTTAATTCAAACTTCACAGAGAACAAACCGGAAACCCTGCTCATCAAGAGCTGTTTTTTTTTTGGCGTCCGTCTTTGTAGCTTCAAGAAACACAGACTTATCATAGAAAAGCTGACTTTCTGTCACATGCGCTTTTTGTCACCTAGTGATCTGAATCAATACGTGAAAGGACACACCAGGTGAGATGAGCCAAAACACCGCCGCTGTCAGAACAGCACGGCGTCTGGTTCTGGCTCAGCAGAGCGGCTGCTTTGATGCCCCGGGAGTGAAGGATTTCTCTGAGCTTTCCTGGAGCACGGCATGCTGGGAAGGCTACAGCGTTCGGCGGGCTTCTGCAGATTTGATGAAGGAAGCTGGCCTGTGGGTAAGAAGAAATTGGTGAGTTTTCCCGTATTTTTACCGCAGATGGTGTTTCATTAAAATGTGTGCTGTAGGTTTCATTAACACCCCCAAGATATGAAATTTCCACAGTTTATAGCCTGGATATTAAATATCAGCTTCTAACGGCGAGGTCTGGATTTGACCTTTTTCTAAATTTGTTTATGGAAATATGTTCACAAATGTCAGATCAATTGTAAGCACATTATGGAGTTTTATGTTTTAGGAATTGTCTGGTAAGTGTTGCTTCCTATAGAAAACAAAGAAGACTTTTTGCACTACGTTTTATTTGTTTGTCTCCTATCAAGACAACCGGTTCAGACCTTTACAATTGGGCAAAAATTATGCCTTAATTCAAAAAGCCATTGTAGATGGTTTTCTGAAGTACCTCTGACAGGACTGAAGAGCTAATTTGACTGCAGCTAAGATCAGATAAGTGGATAGAGTCAATTTCCTAAATTTCACAGCAGTTCATTCAAACGCTGTGTTGTAAAGATTGGAAGTGGGTTTTGAATATTCAAAATCGAGCCAAAATAGGCAAATATAAAGAGCCGACTGTCACAGGCCTTCTTTGAGAACACCTACTGCCCACATCCCAGCTTCTTTCTGCTTTTGGATTATATTACAAAGTCAAAGGTAAGCTCAGCTTTACTGTAGAATTAGCAGCACATGTCTCTGTTTAGTTTCATTTAAGAGTTGAAGGAATAAAAAAGTACCAACACATTGCACTTCCAAGACATCTAAGAGTCCTACTGGACAGGAATTTAACATGTGTAATATGAAACTGACAGCATGTATGTACATACATATACGTACATGCATGCTGTCAGTTTCATATAACACATTGTTATTTTAGCAGAATTGTTAAATTCCTGTCCAGTAGGTCTCTTAGATGCCTACAGTAAAGCTGAGCTTACCTATATATATATATATATATATGGACTGGTTACTGGCTCATGTGCACCAGTTGCCATCCTAAAAATAAAAGTTTGGAAATATGCAGATATTTGTGCAAAGAAATTGTGTTAGATGTGATCCCTGAACACCCCAAAAGTGCTACATGCAGATAAACTGTGGTGAAATTTTGGAGATCAGAGCCATTTAAGGACAGCAGCAATCCACTTTGGTCTAAGCTACATTTGGCCTGTCGGACCTAAACTAAGGTAATTTAGCTGGCTTTGTAAATCTTTACTTTAGTGCGTCCAAACTTGGAAAAAACTCTGAGTGGCAACTGTTTAATGTAATCACTACCCAAACAGGAACCTCACTAGTGATCCAACATGTACAGACCTGTTTTGGACTGCATCAAAACTTGAATAGTTTGACCATTTCATTATATTTATTCACATTAAAATAACGTAACAATGGAAATTTACTCCCCAGTTGTCCAATAAATAATCTGAAGTTATTATGAGAGCAAAAGAATCATCAAGTCCAAAGTCTCAGTGTATTTTTTCGACCAGAGAAGACCAAGTTAAGTAGTGAGGTTTCTTGTGGATAAACTCAAGAAAACTGACTATGTTAACCTACTAATTTTTGCTGTATGTAATGTGATTTTCTGTTCAATAGATGAAGCAAAACTGTTACCATCATCGTCTCCAGGCTGAGAGTTGAAATCAGTAGCGTCCCACTCATAATTCTCATCTACGGAGGGCTTTCTCCTAGAGAAACAACAAAACATTTACCAGAAGCATTTTTAAATGCAACCTTTTCTGATGATGCTTTACTGAGATTTTATACATCATTTAACTTTAACTTTGCTTGTTTAGAAATAGATCAAACATACATTGGAAATTCTACTTAAAAAGCTGACAGTTTTGTGCAAGACAAAGAACTATAAAGCCATACACATTGAAAGTTTGTTTTCAGCACTAAGAATTAGATTGTCATAAATGTGGAAATCTTAAAAAACAAAATGCGGCACTATGGGAAAGTTGTGAACAATACGTAAAATTCAAATCTAATCATGCAAATATCAGCAGCCTTTGTGGTTTAACCCAGGGCGCTTCCTAAAATCATATCATATTTCTACTGAAAAAGTGTTAACACATTAAATGCTACAATAAGATGCCAGCAATCTACTTTATTTTTCCAACAAAGACATTTGGTCAAAACCTTTCCATACAACCCCACTTCAAATTATCTGAACTGTCCATTTTAACTTGGAAGCAACCACTGAAATTAAACTTTCTTTCGTCAGTATGCTGTAAAACGTTTACCTTGCTCCGACTTGGTGACCATGTTTGTCTGCTGAGCTTCCCTGAGCGTCTTCCATGGTTTCAGGTGAGCTGTTATTCGTCTCCATGCTGCCTCGGCCGCTGCTGGCATAGCTGCTGTAGCTACCCCCAGACTCTGGGACTCCCTCGTAGCCTTCAGCCTCCACTTCCAGGTTATTGTTGATGGGTGGTAAATATGTGGAGGCTTCTTTCAGGGCACCCTGATAGGCAATTGGCTGATTAGCAGAATCATTTGTGAGGGAAGCTTTATTTAACAGCTCGCGATGGTCTGGAACCAGCCACTGTGGGCCGCTTCTTGTAGATGAACGGTCAACAGCAGGACTGGAACGAGAGGTAGTTTGGGTCGCTGGATGAGGACTTGCAGAGATTCTCTCTTGGCTGAGAGAATCTATCCATGCATCCGGCGTGAGAAAAGTGCTCTCCTTCTTCTGCCGCCTCAAATCTAGGCTCCGACTTCGCCGTTTGTGGTCCCAGATTTTTGAGCCTCGACTCTGAGCTCTCTGAGAATGGTGGACCCAATCGATGTTGTCCACGGAAGCGGGGCTACTGCAGTTGAAGCTTGTGCTCCTCATTTTGTCTTCATGCTGGCCTCTTTGAGTCAGCGGCCGGCCATGCTGCAGATGAGAAGCAATTCTGTGGTGCAACATGGGCTTTGTAGACGCCTCGAACTCCGGCTCGTCTACACTCATTTCTTTTTCATTAAGTTCAGGGAACACTCCCTCCAATCTTGAAGAATCTGGTGCTTCATTAAAAGCTAATTTAGATCTTTCTGTGTATAGACTGCCATGACTGAGGCCATTCAAAGAATCATCTTTTTGAATATCTAATATTGTGGATTGGGTTGAATTTTCGAAGCCATTTGGTGATGCAGCTAGTCTTTCATATCTCAAGTGCTTTGAGGGGAGTTGTGGGAGAGGTGTAGGAGAATAAGCTGCTTCCTCAGGTTGGAGAAAGGTCTGGTTGGTGAAGGTTGAAGAAGGATAACGGTCAAACTTAAAGTAAGAGGGAGTCGAAGTTGGAGGTGCACTGGGATGGTCTCTGCATGGAATCAGAGTTGGGTGGGAATCATGAAGATGGGCTTCCCAGTCGACAGGAGATGATGGGAAAGAGTTTTCCTTGCGATATTTCTTCGGCAACGTGTTACTCTTGTACTTCCACATAAGCTGCTCAACATCTTCCTCCCTTTTCATTTCTTTGAAAGGGTTCCTTTCCAATGTGTACCTCTGGAGCTCCCTCTCAAGCTCTTCCCTCTCTTGAGCCAGTTTCAGGCAACGACTCAGGTTCCCCCTCTCCCGCTCATGTTCCATTTGGAGAACTAGAGTGCTCGCCGTTGTATATGGCTGACCAAAGCTAGATCGGAGATGTGGGAGCACCGGAAATACTGGAGTTATTTCTCTGTTGTGGTGATTGATGGTGGTCATGCTAGAGTACAAGCTGCAGTGATCAGGATCAAAAGTTGCCTTCTGATCTGTGTCACACATTTCACTTGTAGAGTCGTCCTTCGGTTTACAAGATGAAAAATCAACGGAGAGCACATATGGCAGCTCTTTTTTGTCCTCCCTTTCCAAGTGCAGTGAAACAGACCTTCTGACTCTCGCATGTTGGTCATACTTTACATTTTTCTTGCTGCCAACACTTAAGGTTTCATCATCATCATACTGTGGGACTATGAACCGCCCATCTGGACTTCTAGAGATCAGTTCAATCGAAGGAGAGAGGAGAGAGGTAGTTTTCGTAAGCCTGCTGTAGTTCGACATTAACTGCTTACGCCGATGAGGATTCTCAGTGCTGAAGGAGCAGTCTGTCTGCAAGGAGGAGGTGGTGGAAGAAGTTGTGGGATAGACTGAGCTGGTGGGAAGGAGGCTTTTCTTCAACAAACTGTCTGGAGTACTGGAGCCTGAAGTCTTTCTGTGAGAGTGAAGAAGAGGGGGAGGTAGTGGTGACAGAGGAAAATTGTAAGAGGAGGAGAAACAGACTGCGAAAATAAGACAGAGTGAATGAGGGGGTGGGAAAATTGTAGTCCGAGAAAGACCAAAACAGCAGCAGCAATAGATAAAGATATGAAATAAAAAATGCTGGCATTTTCAGCCCTTTGAAAAGGAACCAAAAGGAAAGGTCAGAGGGAGGTTCGACAATGAATTGATAAAGTGGTACTCACATTGTTGGGGTGCATTTATAGATGGTAGGAGGGGGATCTGGAAAGGGAGGGAGAGGTGTGAAATGGTATCTGACACATTAGGATACAACCACACTGACCAATAAGTTAAAAACATAATCTACCCTAACAAGAACCCATTAAAAGGCCCAAGGCAGCCACGCTTGTCCAAAAGTTAATTACCCTTACATTTATCAGCCACTAATGAGAAATTACCCTAATTAGCAAGCCATGTAAATGACATCAATAATGTTCCGAACTGGATGGAGGAGTAAGGACAAGAGGAGTGCCAAATCCATGTAGAAGGGTATGATTTATACAACGACTAGGAAGTGCCTCAATATTTTACTGGATAAATGATGCAGTTCATCAAAGTGAGTGTCTTTAGAGCGTGGGCCATTTTACCGTCCTGTTTCCCTCTGCGGCGCTGGTCTCTCTTGCGGCTGATTATGCAGGCAGACCCCAGCAGCAGGACGAGCGCCAGGCACATGAATCCGACGCCGCCCAGCACACCGGCCAGTAACGGCTCCGGGACAAACTCCAGGAGACGAGACGTAGCAGGGTAGCTCTCTGTACCTGTGACACAGAGATTAATGTTGGCACATGGGAATTGAACCATTAAAGCCATCAATTGCCAAGCAACCAGAGTGCTAGAGGTACAGGGACTTTATAGTTCCTCTATTACATTTGTCCACAACTGATGTGCCGGTCCATGTGGCTTGAAAGTTATAAACAGTGCTACCAAGGGGCATTGTGTGCAAGTTTCTATCTGTAAATCCAATTTTGAACATTTTTCTTTGGTTGAGGTGAGACAGTATGACTTAACAAGTTGTTGTTTTTTTCCTTAGACTTTTTCTTCTACAAGTATAGCTTGAGTATATGGATTTAAAAGAATTTCCGTCCAGCCTTTATGCATGTTCTGCAACGAAATATCTTCAGCAAATAAACATTTCAGGTGTGAGTCATCAATTATCCCCTCACTGCCAGATTGTAAACTGCTCAGCACGGTTACTTGGCCAAGCAAGCAAATGTTCTAACATTCTGTTTCTCCCCTGCCTTAGAAATCCCCGGTCCTGACCTCGTCTTTGAATCTAAACCAAGGAGTTCTGGAACCCTGGATCCAAACTTCTGAACTGTGACAAAGCAGCCAAAGTCCCAAAATACCTGAAGAATTATCTTTGATTAATGCAATAAAACCAAAGGTCTAACTGATCATACTGCCTTTTACATGTTTGATGCTATTATTACCACAATAAATTTGTCACATTTGCATCACAAACAGATAAATCACCAGATACTGAAGAATTTAAACACTAGTCTCCATCCCTGATGAGCATCATCATCATAATCAAATCAAGATCATGTTTGTTTTGCAGGATTTGCACAGTCAGACATCAAACTGAGATAATCAGCACAGCTGTTTAAAATAAAAAACAAATCTGAAAATGACATTTTTGAGAAGTTATTAGTGATGGAAATAGCTGCACTGAGGCTTTAAATGGGCAGCAGCGTGTGCTCTAACTCTGAAGGGATGGGAGAAGAAAAAGAGGAGGATAAGTTGAAGTGGGACTTTGAAGAAGCGACAGTGGCTCTTGAACACCTACCCATGGTGGAGACATTGACTGATGGACTGGGCTCGCTCAGCAACTCCCCGCGACGAGAAAGCATCCGCAGCTCGTACACGCGGTCCTGGAAATGGCATCACGTAAACACACACAGCAGGGAGGACAGAGGATGAAACCGGCACTTTGTCAACACGTGGCTGTGTCTGCAATGCTAATGAAGTTCATTTGAATTCATGCAGGCTCATACGAGACAGAGAAAAGATAGGCGAAACAGACAGCAGGAGGAGAAGGGAGTGCACACAGAGTGGCAGGCGACAGGAAAGTGATGACTGTTGTGTAATGTGAATAATTCGGAGTTTACAAAGTATAACCACTGAAGTAAGGGAAGTATTTCACAGCCTGGGCTGATTAGACTCAAAGGGAGTAGAGCAACTGGCTTCATTTTTACCTTCTCCAGACCCTGAACTACTATTTGGCTGCTGTTGGCACTGATGTCTTCATCCAGAACAAACCACTCCCCTTCTCCGGTGCGGGATTGGAGAACAAAGCCTGTGATGGGGGGCCGCTGAGCTTCAGGAAGAGCCCATTGCAGAACAACACCTGCTGAGCCCTGATTAGCAGACAGCGACGCAGGGGGCTTCAGTTTATTTCTCCTCTCTGGAGGATCTGATGCAGAGAGAATGAGAGAGACTGAGTGAATCAGTGGGATACGCTCTGGCGGAAAAATTAAATTAGCGAAGAGGAAATTGCTGCCGACACCAATGCTGAACCATGAGAGCTTGAAGGGAGCAAGGAAAGAGGCTAACATTACTTCCTCTGAAAATTCAAATGGATTCATTTCTTATATGTAAAGTTTGCCTTCGAGTTGTTTGGTAATAAACAACAAAAAATGTATCAATATTGTTATCTGGGTTATAGAAAGTTTAACTAATACAGAAAAAAAAGACAAATCCTTTAATAATTTATTGTGCTCAGAAATACAATAAAAACTAAATACAATCTGAGCTTGTGTTGTAAAGTTGTCAAAATCATTTCTCTCAAGTCTAACAGCAAATGTGTCAGCATAGGTGTTTTCAGCTGTTTACTTTCTGTCCAAAAAAAGAAAAACAATTTAATGCATCTTGAAGCTATAAAATGATTAAACACCAACATCTTCACATACCCCACCCTGCACAATCTGGTTGTGGAAAGGTTAAGAACCATTAAGGTTTTACCTGTTGCAGAAACAGCAGATTTTTCAGTGACCTCAGTTGCTGCCTACTTGGAACAACCCAAGCTTAAAAAATTTAATGATTCATTCAAACAGGATTTTAATTAAGAACCTAACAATCCTTGAATGCATGCAAATCGCACCCACCACCTCTCACGCCAGACTTTTAGATTAAGATGTTCTGATGTTGAGAAAGGAATAAGTTATTACATGCCATCGCGACATCTAGTGTGATCTCGTAAGACCTGTTAGTCACTACCACACTAAATGTCCTCATCCACTGGATAGATTTGAATGAAATTCTCAGAAAATGTTTACATCTCTGTTATTTTTTATAGATAAACAAGGTTGACAACAAAGACCTTACATGATCAGTTGACTCTAAAAGTTAATGTGCTGTAGATGTGTATCCAATTATTACTTTTTCAGGGTTTCATTAAAGTCCAATTAATGGTTTATGCAATATTTTGTTAAAGTATAAGTTGCAGACAATGCTCAGCTGCTAACACACTAAATTTAAGCTCAACATTTGTAAATTCGACTGAGTTGTCGCCATTTATTCTGTATTCGAAGGCCAGCTGTCTGTAGTGGCCATCTCATTCATTCAGATCCATCCATTGCTTCATGATATTTTGATAACAGTACATAGAAACAAACATGCAGAAACTTTATACCTTGACGCCATCATCGGTTCTACATTATATGGTTATTCAGGCAGAAAGATTATGATATTCCTGCCAGAAGTGCTTTCAGCTGCTGCTCTTTTTGGGCTTGTAAACAACCACGTAACGTGTAATTGATTAGTACATTAACGTGTAACGCTATGAGGCTGGAGTAGTTTTCAGACAGCAGCAATCCACTTTAATTTTGGCCACACTAACGAGCTAACAGTAAAGCCGAGACCAGACTATTTCTCCAAACTGAGGTCATTCAAAGAGCTACCTACAACAGGCAAGATGTTCATAACATTTTCAACAGAACCCCACCGAAGTACTGCTTTAAGATAACGAACGAGTGTTGAATAATTCTGAGTTAGTCAGAAAAACAACAGCAACACTGTATGAAACACTGGATGTGAATATTGATTCTCCAGCAACATTTCAATAATAAAACAAAGACCAAGAAATAGCAACAATACCTTTAACAGTACAGCCTAATGCTGAAAAACTGACACTCTTAGTCACATCAGTGTTTTATGACAGAAGTTTTAAATTTAAATTATTTTTGTTTTATTAATACTTTGCACAAAACACTAGAATAAATTGGAAGATCTGTCAGTTCATGATTTCATTAATCAAAAATAAAAGATCTGAGATTTCTGGAGCAAGAAAAACACTAATCTCTTTATTTGGCACTAAAAAAAAAGTAAAAGTACACTTTTATTTAAACTATTGCTGCCAAGAAATCTGCCTAAAGCCCAGCTGTGGTGAATTTACAAAGAGTGGCTGGTAACAGAGAAGCACACCAACCACAGATCAGCTAAGTTTTGTTTTTGCCTTTGGGTAAATTACTCATTATTTATCTTAATTGGCTCGGGTTCTCCTTAAACCGCTGACAGTTGTTGCTTTTTTTTGTTTCACATTAATAATCAGGAGTAAAAAGTAGTACACACACATCTGATATAATAAATCTTGGTATTTGAAGGTTTTTGCATATCAACTGGAACAAAAAAATGAGATGACGGATTGAGAGAAAACACGATCTCGGTACTGACCTAAAGTCCGTGCAGAGGTGATCTCACTGAAGGGTCCCGCTCCGATTTTATTCTGAGACAGGATGCTGAACTGGTAGTCGGTGGCAGGAGACAGGCCCGGCACCTGCAAACTGGTGCCATCGGAGAGGGGGACCGGCACAGAGAACCAGTCCTGCTTCCCATCGGTGTTACTAATGGAGATCTTCTTCACCCTGCAGAGGCAGACGAGACGTGTGAGAACAAAAAGAGTGGCAGGGAATTCTGGGAGTCTGGTTCTATAAAACATGACAGAAAAGTGGGTTTCATTAATCATTGATGCTCATCAGCTTGACGTATCGTGGCAGACGGTGCCGATGTATCCCTGATGTTACTCCGAGAACTTGCAACTCCAATTACAAGTGATTTTCATGTTTCTATCAGAGCTGAAGTTTTACAGAACTATTTGACCCTCAGGCTTTCAGGAAAACAAAAGAAAAACCCCTTTCACCTATTCGAAACTGGAGAAGAAGAAAGATTCAAGTCAGAAAACCAAAAAAAAAAACTTTTTCAGTGAAGTGGTGTTTCTGTGGAAAAGTAATGGGGAATGCTGCAAAAACATTAAAGAACAAACAGTCTCATGAAGACAAATTGAATTCTGCATCGTTAATATACAATGTAAACAAAGCAAAATACAAGAGCAATTAGTAGTTTAACTTTTAGGGGCTTCTGCCTGCCCTCACTCTGACTTTTACTAAATCGAATTTGAACAATCATGTGGATGTTTGGTACAAGGTATAGTAAAATGCACAAACAGGACATGTCTACTATTCTTTCTAGGTCTTCATGAGAACAGATTCTTGTTAAATGCATTCAGACTTTGTCATGAAGCTTCTAGAAAAATCCCGTTTCCCACCCACAGAAGCAGTCGTTACATGTTGAACTATTAAAACAAAGAAAATCAGCCGAGACCTAAAGGAATAGTTCAGATCAAAGGTTTTCTGTGCCTTCAGTTTTACTCTCCAATTATCAGTTTTGTTCGTTTACAGAGTTTTATTAAAATGCTTTAAACTTACTTTGAACCAGGCAACTAACAGCGATGCAACTTTTTTTCCTTTTTGGCAGTCTAAAAACATTTCTGTCTGTGATGTCTTGTCTTTAAGCCTTCAAGCAAATAAAATAAACTTGTGTCTTTTCTCTAAGCCAATATAAAAACGAATGAGTCACAAAAAGCAAGCGTAGTATGCTGTCTTTTTATCAGTAAACCTCTATTGTAGCTAGCATGGCCACAGCATTGTAAAGTTCTGCTCTACAGCAGCGTTTTATATTGTAGCTGCCAAGAGGTGATAACAGATAAATGAATTCCTCATCCAGGAGATCAATAGAGTAATACCAGGGCTGTCGATGGCTGCCATGGTTACAGCCCGTGAAGAAAGTAGGAGGCTTTACACCCACCAAACTGAAAATGTCTGCGCTGATCCTCCATCAAAGCCTGCCTCCCAGGATACGTTTGCCTCCTTCACTCCTGGAGAGACGGACAGAGAGGTGGCCGCATGGGGACTGGTTCCTGTAATGGAAGGAGAGGAGTTTACAGAAACCGGCCCAACACTTCAACGACCAGATGCAGCTCCGGTTTAGAGGCCATCTCTTGATGTACCACATTTATACATCGGAGGCGGAGTGGAGGCACCAGCATCCGGCCTGTGCTGGGTAACAGGCTTACACAAGCGTACAGAAACAACAATTTAGGAAAGAAAAAGCAAAACTAAAACTGTGAACAGCTCACGTAATCATTGCTTGTTTGTGGTATTCCCAGTTTAGGACTCACCCAGGACAAAAACTCGGGTGCGAGTCTTTATGGAGGAGACGCGGTTGGAGACGCTGCACTCCCATTCCCCCTGGTGGTCTTTAATCAGAGGCTGCAGCAGCAACGAGCCGTTGGGTTCGATGGAGTAGGAAATGGGACGAGCCAGGTCAACCTAACGCAAACACCAAGACGAGTCACACAAAACTCTAAATGCACAAGTCGACAAAGGTATCAATGCACTCGGTGATCATCTGTTAACTGACATATTTAAGACCAAAAACCCTGCAACAATTATAATACATTTCAGGGATGATTGCACAGTTCAAACATGCAATAAAGTTTAAAAAATGACAAGTGTTTATGTGGATATTGGCATCTAGGTTTTAATCTTACTGCAATTTTGATACCTTCAATATATCGATAATAAAGGTTAACCAATTTGATCAGTTGGCTGATTACACAGGATAATTTGTTTCTATTTATTATTATTATTTTAATAATAGCCATCAACCATGCCTGAGCATGCTTAGTCAAATACAACCCCAAAGCACTGATTTGCAAATCTCAAACTCCTATTTTATTTACTATGGAACATGGTAAACATCAAATTTATAAACTCAGAAATTGTACTAGTTTAAGGGGGAGGAAAAATTAATTTAGAATGTTATAGTAGCAGCAGATCTTTAAGTTATGACACGGTCATGTTTCCCCCTCTGTGAGACATCCCATCTTTTCCACAACAGTCCAAATATCTAGGAACTGAGGAGACCGGTGGCTGCGATCTTTAGAGAGTAATTTTGTTCAGATCCAGGTAATCTTTGCTAGATTTTTTTATTGAATAGGAGCATATGTTGTTCTAAATTGTGTATATACTTTTCTGTATTGATGGAGCCATTCCAGATGTGTAAGCTGTCCATGCCAGTTGTAATTTTAGATGCAGTTTGTCAGATTGGTGAACCTCTGCTCATCTGTAGTTCTGAAAGATTCAGCATCTCTAAAATGTATTTTTACAAACAGCTCTCTTACTGACCTGTTGCTAATTAACAATTAGTTGACTAAGGGCCCTTCAGCTATTTCTTATACCACTTTGCATTCTGTTCTTACTTACATTTTACCCGTCGTAGCAACTTTTTCAGAATAGGGGTTGTAGTACAACAAATGAAATTTGAATATTTTAACATTCTGATGTTAATTAAAATCTGTAACCTAAACCAGAGGTCCCCAGCCTCCGGGCCGTAGGTCATTTGTTACCAGGCCACAGAGAGAGAATATTTAACTTACAGTATTTCCATTTTTTTATTTTCAGAGTCTGAACGACATTTATTTTGAAAAACTGACCGGATTCTCTCCACTACTTCCGTCTATGACTCCCTCTTGATGCGTGTCAGAACGGTGATCTAGGTCACGTGATCCGTTACCGCTAAAAACAAATCCACAAGCTAACAAAATGAGTAAAAAACAAGCATCTGGAAGCCCTGGTTACTGGGAAACAGGCACAGGGCTCCACTGATTCAGCATTATGGTTGGTTGTATTCTTTGTGTATTTTATATTTGTGTTGTCTTTTATTTTGAAGGGCATGTTTAAACATCGCCATATTGACCAGAGAACATCAGGGGGAGGAGTGGGTGTTATTCATGTTGATAACGCAACACCAGGACGCAGCTAACAAAGCTGTACACATTGGATTTACATTTATTATGTTTTAAAACATTTATGTTTTAAAAAATACCCCTGATTTTATGCCGGTCGTATCATTTTTTCTGCCACACCTTTAAAGGCCGGTCCGTGAAAATATTGTCTGATAATGAACTGGTTAGTGGAGCTAAAAAGGTTGGGGACTCAAAATAATGAAGACTGGTAAAGACTGAATTTGAGGTAAACTTAAGGTAGTAAACTTTACTTGAATGATATTGCCATACAGTTATTTTGATTGTGGTTTAAAGCAATTTTTATTAAACTTGACAAATGGTTGCAGGTCACAAGGACGAGAGGTGTTAAAGTTGTCCTTTAAAGTGCCGACTCTCAGACCTGTCAGTCCTCTGATGCACTGATCTCCCTGGGTCAAAAGAGATTCCACTTGTGGTGACACTCATCAGCCACTTTGGAAAATGTTTCGCTCTAGTTTAATGTCCTTCTTGAATTGGTGGAATAGCAGTCAGGGTGACTTCTACTCCAGTAACGCGACTTATAACCTGGTGAAATGTAACATATGGACAAGGTGTACGAACACAGGGGATTTGAAAAAAATCCCACAGTCTTTCCCTGGCAGGCTGGATAAAGGACTTAAATGCATCAAAGCAGTGTTTACATCCATCCAAACCTCCTTTTCCAATCGTCCTTAGAAGAAATTCTGAAGGGAAGTTAGAAATTAATGAATTGGACCTTGAGCGCAATCTTTTGGCAAGCTAATGCTAATCTTTTTTGCCAGCTGCTGTCTAAACGCACACCTCCTGCATTATATCGCTCTGACAGCCACTTCTACCCACGAGTTAAGGTCAAGTGCAGGTTTGCAGAATGGGAGGGGTTGGCGAGTCACCTTACAACATGTTTGATTGGACAAATGTGTGTGTACACGCCCTGATGCACGATGAGGATGAGTCCAACAGATGAAGAACTGGAATATAAAACATGTTCTCCTTTTTTTTCCCCTTCAATCATTTAGATTTTAAATGCAGAACCCTTACATCTCTATAATAAACACGATCTTCACAGTGATTTTTCTTTTTGAAAAGGATGCCTCATTTTGTTTGTTTGTTCACAAAGATCTGGCTGAAATTTGTTAGAAGAATCTACAACAGAATAAAGATAACTTGCAAAGTCCAGATTGTGTCATAGCAGCTGAACAGAAATTAATTTTAACCTAACAAAGATGAATAAAAATATACATATTAGATCCCATCCACAAATCACTACTGATTTTATTTTTTTCTGAAAAGTTGCTCAAATGTGAAGAAAATATGAATTTTCTGAATATTTTGACCCTCAAAAAACTATTTTAATTGGAAATTGTTAATATTTAATGCAGGTTCATAAGAAAAAGGGAATTGTATTATTACTTTTATCATCTTTTAGGAATTTTGAGAAAGTTTTAGGCTAAACTTCCCTCCATAAGTAGTTAAATATTCTGAATATGTTGTATTACTGTGTCTGATATTGTTTAAAATGCAGTTTTGCACCATAATTAATCTTTATAACATTTGTTGTCCTGAAAGAGTTAAAGTAGTTGTAAATTTTATCAGAGAAAAAGTTAGCTGAATTGGCTTTTGTTCTTTTGTGTTTTGAGGTGTCGTTAATGTTGATGTCATCACCTCCTAGTGGTGCAGCATGGGTATCAGTGAATTTCTGATTATCGTCTAGACCAGTGGTTCCCAAACTTTTCAGCCTTCGACCCATAAATTAATAGCGACAAAGGTGTTCGACCCCATCTATTGGCTGTTTAAATATCCAAAAAGGTAATGACCCTCTTAAATAAGAGCTTAATGACTGCAAAAACAGTCCTAACATCAATTTATGATTTGTATTTCAATTCTCTGTCACAATTATGGTGCAAATATATCATAAAAACAAGTTTTTATCAAGGTTGATATCTGGAGATTATCTAAGGACCCCTTACTTGGTGTTGGGTGACCCACATTGGGGTCCCGACCCCAACTTTGGGAATCATTGGTATAGACTAGGGGGTTGCAACTTGTGGCTTTGGGGCCACATGAGGCTCTTTGGTTCCTCTGCAGCAGCTCATTGTAGCTTTGACTAAAAATAACACAGAAATGAACATTTATATTTAGAACTACAGCAAGAAAAGTTCATTTTAGCTATAGTCTTGTTCAATTTTTTGGCAATATGTGAATAAAGTTTCTTAAAATTTCTGCAACAGACTGAAACTATTAGGCCAAAAAACAAACACCTGTTGTTTTTTAGCCAGTTTACCTCTTCATTAAGCCATACAGTGTGGTCTTCCTCTGAAATCCACTAGAAAATTAAAGATTTTACAACAACCTGCTAAGTGTTAAAACACAAAATACAGTTTTGCAAACATATTTCAATGCTTTGGGTTCTTGGAATGAGGCGTTCTGTAAAAATATGGAAAGTCATACTAATTACAAAGAGTTAGAACCTTGTTTAAAAAAAACTAATAAAGTTTAAGTAATGAAGGCATCTGTTAGAGAAAAGTCAGTGAGACAAATATCCAAACAGTCCTAATTCACTCAAATAATTTACAGGAATACAAATATATATAATTTATTATTTTGAAAGGGGCTGTGTCTTAAATTTCTCTATAATTCAGTGGGTATATTTGATCAAAATGAGTATAAAACAACCTTTTTCCTCTTAAGAGTGTCTTTTCCTTTGTACTAAAATGTAAAACTGCTGATAAATGTCAAAAGTGGATTTTAGTTTTTTAATTAAGGAATGTAACAAACTGCTTTTTTATAATGTAGGGACGTGTGTTATTCTAGTTTTTATCTATTTCAATATTCAAGTTGGTTTGGGAGCTCTGGACAAATTTTATTTAGTGGAGAAAGGATCAAAAATAAATAAAAGGAGGGATTTTAGGGTCTTTGAAGTCAAAATAGGTCAGACAAATCAATGAGAACCAGTTTTAAATAACGATCCAAGTCTTTCAATACCTGGGGTGATATTTTTATATTAAACTTGTGTTTGTTGTGAAATTAGAAGCCTAAATGTTTTTTATAATTGGCACAGTTTTTAAAGAACTAAAGTTTAAATGATCAACCAAGACAGTGAAACCATTTTCTTGAAAAAGCAGCATTTTTCACGTTTAATGAAACGCCTTTTCAGTTTCCTGAATGTTTGTTATAAAAAGGCATGCGGTTGTGAAATGGACCAGGGAGCTAGCCTTTTCTGACTCGGCCCTTCCTTCTTCAGTGGAGCACCAATAATGAGACAAAGTGAAGAAACGCAGCAGCAATCCTTCCAAGCCAAGGAAGTTTGGTACATCACTGTTACCTGTGAGCCATTTTCACTTCTTTTGTTCCAAGAAAAGTCACAACATGGTGTGACTGACAACAAACAGGGTTCTGTGGGTTTGCAAGTTAGTGCTTCTCTGCTTTTAAATATTTTTTATTTTTGTTTGCAGTTACAGCTTGCCTGAAATAGACCATGTAATGTGAATTTTACCTTGCTCCAGGTCACTTTATTAGTCGTGTCCATGTTTCCCTGACAGGGGATGAGCAGAGTTCGACCCGTTTCCTGTTTGTACTCCTCCTCTGGACCAATGCTGAATGACGGGGGGTCCTGTGAATTGCCAACGCAACACAGCCGAGTCAAGGAGGTTGCAGCAATGCCAACAATGGATTCTGAGACTGGATTACTGCCGCTTTGGACAAGATTAGCTTAATAACAACAGGATTAGCCACACAATTAACTCCCCACTAGTGCCACAATTGTAGTCGGTCTGAATTGACTTCGATTCGAGTCAGAGGGCCACACACAGTGTGTAAAGGTCAATAAAATGTCATTCCTGCAGAGATTCTTAATTGGCTGTGACAGATGCAGTTGTGTTTAATTAAAATACAGTCAGAAAAACTGTAGGAGAGATTTGTTGGTAGTTCACGGAGGCATGGAGTAAAGCAGGAGTCCAAAAAGCGCACCGACCTGCAGGATCACACTGGTTGATCCAGATGAACCCATGCTGCCGTAGCTGTTATACGGGGTACACGTGTAAACACCTGCTGCATCCTCGCTGACTGTAGCCATGACTAAAGAACCGTCAGCGCTTAGGGTCCATCCTGGATACTGAGAGGAAAACACAATCATCACGTCACTCTGACAGCTGAGGCAGAAAGGAGCACATTATAAACATATATTCTGTGCAAAATGCCTTAAGGCAGTGGTGTCCAATCCTGGTCCTGGAGGGCCACTACCCTGCATGTTTTAGATGTTTCTTTGCTTTGACACACCTGATCTGATTGACTGAATCATTAACAGGCTTCTGCAGAACTTGAAGACTTACTAAAGAGCAGGGAAACATCTAAAACCTGCAGGATAGTGGCCCTCCAGGACCAGGATTGGACACCACTGCCTTAAGGAGATGAGCGGGAACGTTAAAGCAACATGTGACCTCCTTCAGATGCATTTGGAGGATTTCCAGAGAAATATTTTTGATACCCGCCTGCCACAAGCTTACAGTGAAGCATTTAATTCCCCACAATGTCCAATTATTCCACTCTGCCTCAGAAAAATGTATTGTTTATTAATATTACAGTCATTGCCAGATTTTTCTCTAAAACTATAATAGAATAGAGCGTGATCTTTTGTTGCTTTGACTAAAAGAGCTGATTTTTTTTTTATTATTTAATCCTGACACAAAAGAGAAATACTCGATTTTTTTTGATTAATGTTTGAAAACCAACATTAAAAGCAGTAAAAGTCATTTTCTTTTCCATTACGCCACAGTGAAAGGCTTGTGTTATGCTAAAACGTTTTCCCCCACTCGGTTTAATGAAGTCAAAACTGCCATTATTCTCACTGGATTGAAGCTGTGATTACAGCGGATATGGAAGCTTGTGACAGCCACAGTGGAATTGGAATAATTGGCAGAATAACAGCCTGACTCCCAGCCCATGTGTCCCTCACAACAGGAACCTCTCAAATCTCCCATGGTGCATCTCAGACGCTGACATGTCCGTCGCTCGGACCAAAGTGGTAAAGAGGAGGTAGACTCCGCATGTGGAGGAAAGCATGCAAAGCAAAAGTAGTGATATTAACTTTTACTTGGAATGAAAGCAATATCAGGGAATGGGATTTTCCAATCTGGAAAAGTGAACACTTAAAATGCAGGGAAGTCCCGTTGCCTTCCCTCATCTCTCCAATGAGGTGACCAAAAGATTGAAGAGAAAGTGAGGGACGACGGAGTGGTGAGCAATTCCTTAGGGGTCGCTTCCAAAGCTTTTAAGACTGAGCACATTACCCATATCCATTAAAATGTATGTGATTGAATGGCCTTGCACCGAAAAGCAGGGAGGAAATTTCCATCAGTAAGCGGAGCAAATGTCAGACAAAATATCCTATCCTTATATAGATGCACGGAATATAAGATCACTTTATCTTCTACACACATTTTTAATCATCATCTTGAAAAATTGTGATATTAATACAACTAAAGCATATTTTAAAAAAATAATTATCATCCTTATGGGAAATTGGGTATTTTACTGCAGGGAATTAACGTTATTTCTGCAAATCCTTCAAACACAGCTGCAGTAGTGTCATGGCTCTCTCTGCTAAAAGGAAAATAATAGGTTCAGCCGCTGCGTCCTGGAATCATTACAGATAGGGGTGTTACAGCACATAATGAAAGACCGAAATGTGAGTGGATATGCCTCAATTTGAGATCTTTTTTGAATTACCAAGGACAAATCAAGAGGTCCTCCATCTTTTATCCAGTCCACACGTAGAAGTGGAGGCTGAGCCACCGCCGGGCAGGGGATCACACCGCCCAAACCTGTAGGGAGGAAGGTTTCCCGGGGCAACTGGAGAGCCAGGGCTGGGTCTGAGGACAGTTAGGAAATGAACAGTTATTTGATTTTTAGGATCCATAAGTTTTGGGGGTGCAGCTTTCAGCGTGGAGGAAATTGAGCCGATGTTTTCACTATGAGGTTTGTGTATATAAATTTGTGTATATAAATTACGGTACCGTAATTTCTGAACTATAAGCCGCTACTTTTTGCACAAGCTTTGAACCCTGCAGCTTCTAGTCCGGTGCGACTTTTCTATGGATTTTTCATGATTTTTGTGATTTAAGAGGATTTGTTTTGGTTTGTATGGCACTACTATGCCTGGCGGAAGGGCATGTGATCAGACACACAGTCACGGGGGAAAAGACAGGTGTGTTGGTCACGTGTCCGTCCGCCAGGCAAAGTAGTGCCGTACGAATTAGCACTTTGGTGGTTTTAGTGCGCAGAAAGAAGACAAAGATGGCGATGAGTGATCGACTTTTCTTCTTGTTGAAGCCGTGTTACTGCACCTTAGCCCAAAAGGTAGGCTGATTATATTTTACTGGTTATTGTCATACAGCACATTTGTTACTCGTTTAAACAGCACAGTACATGTTTCGTACTTTTAATCATTGGTACTCGCACATATACGTAAAAAGTTATGCAAATATGTACCGGTAACTTGATTTTCAAAATGTTAATAAAAGGGACGTGTTCCCAAACAGCCATCTCTTTCCTGACAATCCCCTTTGTGCATATTCTCTTACATATGGTAATTAAACATTAAAACACCTGCGGCTTTTAGCCCGGTGCGGCTAATGTATGAACATGAGGATTTTCCCCTAATTTTAGCTTGTGCGGCTAATATTCAGGTGCGCCTTGTTGTCCGGAAAATACTGTAAATACAAAATGTTTTTACAAAGAGAAAATGATTCACGGGAAACTGTTGAAAGGGCTCAAAAGAAATCACTGTATGGGCAACTCCTTAACTTAGGTGAATAGGCTTAAATGAACATGTTAAGTTCTGATTTGTAATGTCAATGACATATCAAAATGGACTTGTTTTCACATGGTCTGGATATTAAACTCAAATGAGTTGGTACAGTCAGACAGATGTACCTTTGGGGTTCTTGTACCCCATGTTTGAAGTCAGCTTATATTAGCTTAAGTTGCTAAATACAGCTGCGACATCCAGTGTGACCACCCTTTGCCTTAAAAACAGCATAACTTCTTCTAGGAACACTTGCACGCAGGTTTTGGAGGAACTCTGAAGGTAGGTTGTTCCAAACAATCAGAGCTCTTCTGCGGACGTAAGCTGGCTCATATCCTTGTGTCCTCTTTGTGTGAACCAAGCGTCGTTTGCAAAATTCTACCTAGAGCGGACACGTATTTGCTCGTGTTTTTCCGCATTTGTGTAGGCGATTGATTGCGCTCTTTTGTTCAAAGTCCAGCTGCACTACAGGATCCACTCAGGAGTCTACAGCTGTCACTACAGCCATAGGTGGTGATGAAGAGCTGATTTTTTTAACTGTCTATACAAAAAAACAAACAAACAAACACACCAATAGAAATAACCATTGTTTAAGTGATTTCTGACCAAAAATTAGATGCAGGTTTTGTGTCCTTGTGAGTGATACATAATCCTAGTGTTGATAGAATAAAGTCTCCTCATACAGGGACTCCGTTTCCACCTTTAGAACTCAAATAAGTGTTCCTTGCTGTTTTTATGCATCCTTGAGAACCTCTCCTGTGCCCTCACCACACCCTAAATGCCTGAGTCTTTTAAACTGCATCAGATATAACACCTGCACTTCATTGTTTCCTTAACTTTCAAACGATCGCATTCAGATCCAAGCCATGAAGCTGGTCCTGCTTCAAATGGATATGCTACCACTTCAGTGATAAACCACCATAACATTGTGGACATACCACACTCAGTCACACGTGATGAGGAGTTCACCGTGTTCCTAACCCACATCTGAAGACCGCACAAAGATCAGCGTTTGTTGTCTTTTTTTCTTTTTACATCATGGCAGGGCGTCAACCAGTGTAAAGGGAACCTTAACTTTGTGTTTCAGTATCAGGTAACATTTCTATTTCAACTTGCATATAAAAAAAAATTGTGATCATTAGGATGTGATTGGTATATTTGGTTACTTATGCACTTAAAGGGCCATCCAAATCCCTGACTTTGTGCACATATACCTAGAAGAAGTGGTCCAGCTTTGAAGCCAAAGAGTGGTGACACAAAATTGCCCCTTTTCCACCAGCTCTATTTCAGAAGTCCGGCTCTACTCTACTCTACTCAGCAGTAGAGTTTCCAACGGCCAGTTTGGTTGGCAGCAGAGGAACGCCTCCTTGTGTTGCGGGGGGCGGGGCCATTTGTGGAAACAACGGAAGCGCTATGGACAACGTTGGTCCTGTGTTGTTGCTGTTTTTTAAACTTATGGGGATTCTCCTGAGACTTCAGGAAGAGAGGCGCAGAGGAAGAAATGCTCTGGATGCCGCGATTGTTGCGCGGAGTAGGACAGCTGTTATCCGCCGGAGATTTCAGGCTTTACAGCGCCTTCAGCTGGGGGACAGACGGCAGAAACATTGCAGGGTAAGCTAACGCTGTTGTTTATATTCCTACCTTCACTCTTTATGCTTCCATCTGGTCACACCCATGACTAATGAGTGAACAGGAGCTAAGCTTGCTCCACCCACCCTGCTGGCCCTACTCTAAAGCAGGAACCAAAAAAAGCAGGGACCGACCTCGAAAAAATGCCGGTGGAAACGCGCGCAAAGCAAGCTGAGTAGAGTGGAGCTGGGACCTTTAGAGCCGATGGAAAAGAGGCAAATGTTGTTTTGTTTTGGGTTTTTTTGCTCCCCTTTTAGCTCACCAATTACATGTAGCTGTGGAAAGTAAAACAAAAACTGTTTAATTAGATGACTTCCAATCCCAGACCACACACATATTGTACGTACGCATCACTGAGAGGACGGCAGAGGCGGCTGGTGGAGTCAGAAGGCCATTGGTCGGAACGCAGGTGTAGTTCCCAGAATCCTCCGGGACGAGGCGGGAGATCAGCAGAGTGCCATCCACCATGATCTTTACACGAGACTTCAGAGACCTGTAAAAGTGTGAAAAGGTTGAAGCAGCAACTTCAGAGCAGAAAGGGAAATATTTCCGCTGACAGGTTTTAATCGAGTCAAACAGTCTCTCAAAACATGTAGGAGGTTTTAATTTTTCATTCTTGAGTTATTCACTGCTGTGCACAGATGGAGGTTGAGGATTTTACATTTTGTTTCAGTTAAAGTAGAAAGAGGAGTGCCCACTCAGTTTTATACATGCATTTACAATGAAACAACAAAAAAACAGCCTATTTAGCTCTATTGTGTACACTTTGTGTTTCCATGAACTGAATCTCGTCTGGAGTTTGGGTTCATTAGACTTGTTTACAGTAAACAATCTGGATATTTTTAAATCGAAATTAATACCAAGTTTTCCTTACTGAATGCATTTGTTACTTTATGTTTCATTATCTGCTTAAAGACAAACAGTTGCTCCTATTAACAATAAAAAGAATGAAAACTGTGAAAGGAGCCGACTGAAGTGACCAACAAATCATCCCCAAGTCTACAGCCCTACAGAGCATTTTCATCCTTTTTAATGACGAGGTTCTCTGTTCTGTTTATTTCATCATTCAAAGACAGAAAGTCTAAGAAAACTAATATATAGTTGAGCAAAAAACTGATGGAAAAAAAAGAAGGTGTGAAGAGGAAAACAATAGGTCCTTGGGGCTCTTTCAGTCAGGGTTGTTTTGCCTTTTCACAGAAACACTTTGTGATGCTGACTAAAATCTTTTTGGAGGTGAAGGAGGCGGATTGTTGATTCGGAGAAAAAGTAGAGACACGTCGCTCACATGGTTTGGGTCAATGTGGGTGCAAAATAGCATAATTGTTGCTTTTTTTACTCATCCAAACATGGCTCTGAATCTGAGCCAAGATCTGTTTCCCAATTATGCTATTAGCTGTAACATGGCACCAACGTGTTTTAAACAAAATGCAAATCAATAAATACATTTTTAAAAGATTCTTTGGTCCTTTTACAACCGTGGACCTCACAGTTCTTCATGACTGGTGAGGTAACTGGGTTACATCTGTGCTGTGAGGCAATGGGACCTGAGTTCCAAGTTGAGACATTGTCTTCAGGTACAATCCCTTCTTGGGAAGTGGATTGTGGGCTCCTAAGCTCACGTTGTCGAAAACAAACTGCACAAAGACATATCTGGAGAGTTATCTGTTGCAAGTCTCAAGACGCCAGCGTATCACCATAAAGGGAATTGAATGTATTTGAATCCATACTGTTAAAGTCCACACGTCCCAGTGGGATGTGTGTGTGTTATTCTACAGCTGGGTGTGGTAAATGTTTATAAAAAGAAGCAACCCTGAGAAGAATGGGGGATTTCACTCATTGGGCCAGAAGTCTTGATTCGGACCACATATTTTGAATAAACTCTCCCTGTTCAAGAATAACTTATGTCTATAAAGTCACCATTTGAAGACACTTCACGGGTCAATTCATTAGAGGTCTACTTAAGGTGCAACTTACTGAGCAAGACGATCCAAAGAGTTTTTAAAAACAAACCAATTGAATGTCCTCATGCATGCTCAATAATCCAGGTTGAGTCAGGTCCTCTGGACGATTACTTCTTGAATTATACGTTTCGTCTTTTATCCAAAAAAACGACGTCAGTCTGCAAACAAACTCAGCCTTAGAAGCAGCACCTTCACATCGTGAATCAACCAGTTGGGCGTCACGTTTCTCAGACTGAAGAAATCTTTTGGATAAAAGACGAAACGTATCATCTAAGAAGTAATCATCCAGAGGACCTGACTCGCCCTTGTTAGACAACCCAATTGAACTTTTATTCTGTTGGTTGAAGATGTTTTTCTTCCCACAGGAGAGCTTTTTCAACTCAAAACTGGACAGTGTGGAGTTCCAAGCTTTAAACTGCACGACATCTCCTATACTTGGAACTCCTACAGATGACAAAAGCAGAATATTTTAACTGCGTCTCAAATCTGCGAGTGTAAAGTCTTTAAACACCAACAGATCAAGGCTGGAGGAAAACAAACCGCACAGAATAACTAATATAATAAAACTTATCCACCTTATTCCTGACCACTCTCCTGCAGAACTGATTATGGGACCTACTTCTGGCCCGTAGCAGTAAAGCGGCTTTTCTCAGTGTTTCAGCTGAACTTGTGGCTTCAAAATAAGAGCGCATTGTAAATTCACTCAGATTGTTCCTGCAACCGGCGGTTAGGTTTACTGCATACAAACAAAAGAGGAATCAAGAAGAAAGTGGCTGAAAAACTATCTGAGGAGACCAAAAACTTTGTATGCGTGTTGATTTTATTTTGTTGCCAAGAGTCCAGCAGAGATGTATGACTCAGCTGATAAAATACTACAGATTTAGTCACATTTATTTTAATTTAAGAGGCTAAAGGGTGTGATAAAAGTTGGAGGTTTTTCCACAGAAATTTCCAAACTGATCTTTGCCTTTAATTCATTGTTTTATTATTCCATCTATCCATTTTCTTTACCCACTTCTCCTTTCTGGGTCTTGGGGAGCTGCTGCACAGCTCATATTTTATTAAAAAGCTTAATAAAATTTTTCTGGTAAAATTAACACCGATTTGTGATTTCAAATAGCAGCGGCAGCGAGCTGTAGCACTTTGAGCGCAGCCTGCGGCCGTTACACTTTTTAGATTGGAGTTCGGCTAAGATGGCAACAATCACACTTTGGTCTTGGCCTCACTCAGACCAGCCATTAGCTCATCAGTATGGTCAGAATGAAACCATTTCCATAAACTGAAGCCGATCAAAGAGCCATCTAAAACAGGTTAGATATTAACTGTTGATTTCCAAAGAGCTCATTTACAAGAACTGTAAATGGGGGAAAATCTAGCAGGATGTCTGTTCTGATGACATTATAATAAAAAAAAGAAGCTTTTTTTAAAATATAAAATTAGCATGAAAATGATTTGAATAATCTCACGTGCTCCTCTTAGTGTTGTCTGTATATTAGCTGCAAAAAGCCTCCCTGCATTTTTTTTTCTTATTAAAATCAAGCTGAAGATGAACTAAAACCATAATGAGCTGTAGTGTGTTCAACAGAGAAATGTTATTGAAGCTCCCCCATTGACACGCATGACCTTATCCCAACCAATTTTTTTTTTTTTAAAGGAGAACTCAACTGAATTTGTGAATAATATTCTGGCGCTCATTAACCCCCCGCCTTGATCAGATTTATCTGGCAGAATCATTTATCTCATTTTTCCTTTTCAAAGTTTTGGCCTCGTTTGAATCGCCTCAAAAAAGTTTTTGTTTTAATGCACAGAATTTGCAGAAATTACCTTTCACTAAGAGTTGTGAACAACCACTGAATAAATGTCAGTGTCACTAATTACTCGTGTTAAATATGCCCAGTTTTCAATGCTGAATTATTTTTACTTTGAGGGTTTTTTTAAAACCTGGGTGATGATGCTCCTTGGCCACATTCATTTACTTTGCAAACACTCCGTCTCCTTGCTTTTCTCCACAAACTTGTCGATTAAAACACTATTTATTTGGTTTTATTGAATCTACTGTTAATGAAGCTCATGTTAGCAGACCTCACAGTCAGGATGAGCTGTTTAATTTCCATAAGAAATAACCCAGAAAGAACTTTGTCCATGAGTTTGTCGCCAACGTCAGCTTGAAAAGGGTCATTACCTTGCACTCTTTTACGGAGCAAAACAGACAGATATCGACAAGGTGAAAATCTCTGCTGGAAAAATCCTAAAAGAAATTTTTCTGCGCTTTATACCTGATAAAAAATGCTAAACCTAAAAGAAGCAACCTTGTAGTCTTTTCTTTCCTCTTTTCTGACTTTTTTCCCCCACTTGTTTCTTTATTTGCTCCGTTCCCCCTTTTCTTCTTTCCCCTTCTTACCTCCTTCCTTTGCCTTTCTTCTTTCTTTTACTCACCCTGTCTCCCTCTGTGGTTCATTTCTTCCTTCTCTCCCATTTTTGTTCATCACTCACTTCCTTCCTCCTTTTCTTACCTCGTCCTCTATTCCATCCTTCCTTTCCTCCTCAATCCTTCCTTTCCTCCTCTTCCGTCCATCTATCCTTCCTCACCTTCTTACCTCGTCCTCTATTCCATCCTTTCTTTCCTCCTCTTGCATCTATTCCATCCTTCCTTTCCTCCTCCTCCATCCTTCCTTTCCTCCTCCTCCATCCTTCCTTTCCTCCTCTTCTATCCTTCCTCATTTCCTTCCTCCCTTTCTTTCCTCTTCCTCTTTTCCATCCTTCCTTTCCTCCTCTTCCATCCATCTATCCTTCCTCACTTCCTTCCTCCTTTTCTTACCTCGTCCTCTATTCCATCCTTCCTTTCCTCCTCCTCCATCCTTCCTTCCTTTCCTCCTCTTCCGTCCATCTATCCTTCCTCACCTCCTTCTTACCTCGTCCTCTATTCCATCCTTTCTTTCCTCCTCTTGCATCTATTCCATCCTTCCTTTCCTCCTCCTCCATCCTTCCTTTCCTCCTCTTCTATCCTTCCTCATTTCCTTCCTCCTTTTCTTTCCTCTTCCTCTTTTCCATCATTCCTTTCCTCCTCTTCCATCCATCTATCTTTCCTCACTTCCTTCCTCCTTTTCTTTCCTCTTCCTCTTTTCCATCCTTCCTTTCCTCCTCCATCCATCCATCTATCCTTCCTCACTTCCTCCTCCTTTCTTCTTTCACTTTTATTCCTATTTAAATATAATACCTTCAATTCTGTACACATATTGAGGAAATTTAAAAAAAAAACTGGTGTAGTACCACCTGTGGTGACTCGTGATGAAGCCTGGCCTTGAAGATTTCAGAAATTTCCTTAAGACTGTAGATTTCCTGCTTAAGCAAAATGTTGCATATCTTTTCATCAAATTGATATATTTGAGCTCTATCCCTCATATATTCTGGTTTGTTTCACACTCGCACAACTGCTCTGATCCTTTACTTTGTTTTTCTGTCTCTTCTCAAAAATATGAGGCAATCTTATGCAGTGAATTAGCTGAAACGTGGACTCGTGCACAGCTACACCTGACGCTCAGATGAAGCTTTTAGAGTTAAAAAGGTAAATGACGGTTCCACTCACTCCGTGTGATAAACATTTTCTCCTCCTTTCTGCCATACATAGGTCATGTTGGGGGGATCGGCCACTGCCTGGCATTGCAGAAGTGCATTCTGGGACATGTTCAGCGTTGTGTTTTTAGGAGGCACAACGATGACAGGTGGACCTAGAAAGAAGCAGAAGACAAAACTCATCAAATTCATTACTTTAGTTCCTAAATATGCTCAATTGATTAAAAAAAAAAAAAAGTTCCTTCAAAGAATGAATTAATCATTTTAAACAAAGATCTCACAAAATCTGTTAGCCCTCAGAGTACCTGTTGGGGATGACTCTCAGCTACTACCAGACCAGATTTTAGCCTAAAATCTGAGTTAGTCATTTTTGTGTTTGCCAAGTTTGACTATCTTTGGGCGGCCACCTTAAATTAGATTCACTTCAAACCTGAATCAGTTGTTGAAATACATCCAATGATTATTTCCTGAAAGTTTCAATAATATCCATCCACTGATTCATGAGATATTTTGCTAACGGACAACACACACTGGAGTGTATATGTAGCCTGCCTTTCATAGCAATACATCAAAAATCTATGATTTTTTACATCCAGATTAAGATCTCTCTACAAGCTGTATCACAATTATTCCTTAAATTTATTGAATATGACAAGTTGTACAGCAAAACCTACCTTGTGCAAAATAAGATATGAAATCCACTCCCTTTCAATCCACACAAATATAAATAATAAATTCTGTCTCCTTCCTGTCAGGGTTTACGGCTCAGGCTGGTTATTTTCGATTGATCACCTCCCACAGGTGTCATGCTTTGATTTTCTTCGTCTTTTTTTGTATTTTCCAGCCCGTGAGATTGTCGGCTCTGCCCTTATTAGTTTCACCCCCCGATCCTTTTTTTTTTCTCCCCCTCCCAGTTTCTCATGTCCGTACGGTACAGTTCAACATTTCCCCTGTCAGATGTCAGCTCGTGTTCTTCAAACCGCACAGAACTTTTCGGTTTGTGTCTCGTGTAATCTCCGAGTCTATCCTAGGTGTGGGGATTTTTGTTTATTTTTTTTCCTCCTCTCATTAAAGGTCATTAAAACTCACCTTTTGCCTGCTATGTGCAAGGATTGGGACACTTTTAAACCAAAAAATGATTCAGAAATAAAAGCATAAAACGGAAATAATTGCCGATTCGGTATTTAAACATTTATTTAAAGTGTATAAAAAATCCAACTATTTCTGCATACTTTGTGCTATTTTAGCCATTTATGTATCAAAACATTCAGCTTATTCAGGAGACTCTTTTGACTTTTGTTTTTTGTAACTTTTTATACTTTTAATTTAAACTATTTACCCATTTATAAATATTTTCCCCACAGGAATAGATTAAGATTTCTTCAAGTTTCTATTCTGCATCTTTTAGCTACAATTATCACAGCTGAGCTATGAGATTGAAAAACAGAAGTTGCAAAAAGCAGCTGTCTAGGAAACTGTGCACAAGGAACTTTTAAAGCAACAAGAGAACAAAAACTCTCCACAATCATACAACCATGCAGGTTACTAATTTACCTGTAGGGATGACACTGACAGGAGACATGGAAGTCTGATTCATAAATGTTTGGTGTGATATTGGTGATGCCACAGACATTACTGATGTTAATGAATAATTTAGCTACATGTTGCAATTTGTAGACGGTCCCTAAAGCCAAGTTTCACTTTCTGTGTCGCCTTTACTTCTTTTTCCCCATCTAAACCAAAACTATACACAACACCTGTAACAGAGACAGCAATGCAAATGTGTGTATCCACTTCTGCAAACTGAGGGGGACAAATTGCAATTCTGCATGCACAACTTTTTAAACTGAGGAAGCAGATTTTTACAGCTTGTTTTTATTTCAACTCGTGATCCTGAACCCGCAAAAACACCTTCAGTTGTCTGTTGTGAATGAAAATGTATCTAAAATTATTAAAGCCTCGCAGCTATAATATATAATTTGCAAAACAACATTTTAGGGGAAACATAACAGCAGAATATTCCGAAGACTCTGTCTTGCCAAATCCGCAGCATACAGTAATTACCTTGAAATCACTCGCTGCAGAGTGCAGCGGTGTTAGGATGACCCGTTTGTCCTGCCAACATGTGAGCTAATAAACACACCTTCTGCACGCATAAACATCCAGATAATCTCTGCAGCAGTCGTTACACATCAGGTTTATAATCTTACATACATGACGGATGGGCTAGTAGAGGTCAGTAAAGGCTTTTAGACGCACTCTGTCCAATCGGATATTAGTCTTTGTTAATCCACTCATGTGGCAGCACTGCAGGAAAACACAGCCAAACCTCAGATCAAGTGATTTACACCGTGCGCGCTCCTGAGGATTATTAGTGGGGAAATGTGGCCGCTCCGACTGTGAGATTCAGAAATTAAGTTAAACCTCGATGAGACGCCATGAACATCTCCCCGTGCTACAAGCTACAGCTGAGACCTGGTCCTCCGGAGGACAAAAAAAAAAAAAAAATCAGCAGTAGGAGTTGGAGTAGGAGTAGAACGAGTCAGAAATAAATTCAAAAACAGTTTATGGTGCAGAGCTGTGTCGGTGTAAGCCAATGACACACAGCTCCTTCTTTGCATATTTTTCATGCGTTTGTCCTTAAAGTGGACTCTAAATCTGTAACCCGAAACCTCAGAAACCCTCAGAGTTCTTTCACCCCGAAACATTTATATTGTTTTATTAACTTCTGGCTTTTGGAACATAAAGAGGTTCTTTAAATGAAAATAGTATTTTCCGATGGAATGCATATCTTAAGTCCTAAAACAAAGATCCCATTCAGTCTGTTAGAGCTGTAAAAACATCTCACTCTCAGCTGCTTCCACACCAAATTTTAGCTTAGCTTCTGTAAATATGACTGAGTTATGGCCCTTTCTGTGTCTGTTAGGGTTCATCAGCTGTGGTGACCATTTTTAATTAAGTAAATTAGTTGTAGATGTACACCCAATTATTATTTTTTGAAAACTTCATTGAAATCTGTTAAGTTCATGAGATATTTTGCTGACAGAAACAGAAAAACCACATAGATAGACAATTATGTGATCACCTGGCAGAAGGACTTTTAAACCCCAGAGATGTTGTTTTGTTTTGTGATTTTAAATCTTTACTTAAAGGTACAAAATAAAACAGAATGAGACGGGATGGGTCGACTTCAGTCTGGGTTTCTATTACCGCTCTTTTGTCTGATGCAAGAAGAAGAAACAGAAATGTAAAGCACATCCTCTTTAAGCCGGTCAGGCACACACACATCTCTGCATTTAAAGGGAAAAGACAGACAGACAAGTGGGAAACAGCTGACCTTTGACCTTGACTCGAGTCACGCGCGTCACGTTTCCCTCAGAGTTGGAGGCGTGGCAGGCGTACAGTCCCGCTGATTGCGCAGTCACCGGCGGCAGGGATAAAACTCCTCCCTGATAAATGTGATTGGACAGATGGAGTCAGAGGTGCAGAGGCACGAAGATGATTACAGGTGACAGGCATGAAAACACAAACATCATCCATGCAGAAACTATAAACCGTGCTCTGAAATATGCAACAGTTTGGCTGGTCACTAAACGGAACTACGATCCAAAAACCGCTAACATTTACTGGAAACGGTTAATTTGTCAGCATTTCCTCTGCTGTTTTACGTCCAACTGGCTGCAGCCCAGACTTCCAAACAGTTTTCAACATTTTGCAGATTTATTTGTTTTTGTCTCTTAATTAAAGGCCTAGCATTCCTCGAAGGAATGCATATCGCCCGCTGCCTTCCATGTTAGTTTTAGACTAATTTCATTTTATGTTGAGAAATGGAGTTATCGCCCTTTTGGTCAAGATGTCACAGTATGTGTGGTGAATGACTCTTAATGTACAACTACTAAGCTAAAACTTGTGTGGGAGTAACTAATAATTGGACTGAATTGGCTCTAAAAGTTAATCTGTTGTAGATGTACATCTAATGATTACTTCCTGAACGTTTCATTAAAATCTGTCCAATGGCTTATGAGATTTTCTTTGCCAAAGTTTTAGGCAAAGATCTTCTGCAATGTGATGCGTGTTGGTGATGGATCTCAGCTACAACCACACCAAATCTTGGCTCAGTATCTGTAAAAAATGGCTGAAATGTAGCCGTTTATTTGTTTGCAAAGTTTGGTTGCCACCTTGAAATGGATTAACTTCAAAGGTTAATCAGTTGTAAATGTGCAACCAAAAATTAGTTTCTGCAAGTTTCATTAAATTTTATCAAATGTTTCACAAGATAATTTGCTGACGCAAACACACAAGTAAAAACATTATCGCTTCGTTGGCGCCTTTTGGCGTTGTGCAATACTGTTTCTAGCCAAGTGCTTTATTGTTTTTTGTTTTTTTTTAAACAAAGGTTCATCCAAATGTTGCCCTCCAGACTTCAGAGTTTTATAATGAGGTCTTTTCTGGAGGCGGTCCTTGTCCACCCAAACTTTCCCGGCAGCTCCTTTCATCCACTTGATTATTGAATTTAAAAAAAAGAAACTATTTATAAATATCTGAAAGGTGTGTAAACACTTTTCTTTCAAAATAAATCATTAAAAGTATTACCCACTCCACATTTTGCTTGCAGAATTACTCAAGCATAATTTAAAGAAATCTGAGTGCCTCTACCCAGAATGAACACTGAGAGCTTGTGTTTAATTTAAAGAGGAAAACTCAAAAAAAAGAAACAATAATTTGATACAGAACAGAAAACTTTAACTTTACTTCAAGGCAACAACATTAAAGCTGAACATCAGCATTAAAACTTAATACATTTCACTCGTGATTCAAATTCGTTTTAAAGGTTGAAGGACAGTTTTATGTTTTTTATTTCAACTTTAATATTTAGCAAAAGATAAATCACTTACTCAGGGGGAAACCCACTATTCACAATAAGATAAGTTCAGAAAATCTCAGTCCTTTACTTGAGAGATTAAAAAAACCAAAACTAAACAATCATTCTTAAAATACTTAAAGCTATAAATCATATCTTTTGAAGTGGGGTTCTGTAGAAAGATTATGAACAGTTAATATCTTACCTGTTGTAGATGGCTCAAAACGACTTCATTTTGGAAAAATAGGTTAATTCTGACTGGACTGATGAGCTAATGGCTAGTTAGAGCATGGCCAAGACCAACAAGCATTGCTACAGTCCTAAAAATCAGCTTCATTCCAATTTTTTTTATCAGTTTAAGCAAATTATGTTTTATAAACCTTTGCAACCTTTGTCCATTTCACATTATATATCGTATTTTCTGCACTATAGGGCACACTGGATTATAAGACACACTGTCAATGAATGGTCCATTATTGAATTTTTGTCATATATAAAGGCGCATTAAGCGAAATAAAACAGCCCCCTATCTTTTCGGAGAATACTGCGCCGACGTAAGCATCAAGTATAAACACCTACAGCGCTTGCTCAGGTCTGCGCGCCGTGGGCGGAGCCCTGCATGACCATAACTGAACCTTAATGCTGCAAGCGGTGTGGCTTTGTAGTTTACCAAAGTCGGACTAAAACATTTATAAGGCGCTCCAGACTATAAGGCGCACTGTCGTTTTTGGAGAAAATTGAAGGCTTTTAGGTGCGCCTTATAGTCTGGAAAATATGGTATTTATTTTTTTAGAATTCTCATTGTTCTGCAATTTTAGGTTATTTGCAATCACAAATAGCAGCAGTAGCTAGCTGTAGCTCTTCCAGTGCAACCTGAAGGCACGTCAACGGGAATGTTTTTGCCAGGAAACTAGTTGGCAAACTGTATTTATGAAACGGTTTTCAAAGTGCCTTTTTTTAAATTTCCTTGTGAGTGTCTAAAATATTTACTTTTAAAAATGTGGTCCAAATCAGTCAATCGTCATTTCAAATGATAAATGTGGGAGCAGCTGCCAAGATGGGTACAATGTGGGTGGAGATGGGACAACAAAATAATGTGCACAGCCAAGAATGCATTTTTGTAAGGCGTGGCTCACTGGAATTCAGAGACTTCCACAATTTTCCAACATTTTTAAGTTGCAGATTAGTCTCCGAAAAGCAGTGAGATACAATAATGTAAAAGCTTTAACATAACGTATGCATGAATCGCTGTGAAATGTTTGAGATTATAGTTGTTTTTGTCTTGGCTCCAGTCAGACTAGCCTTTAGCTCATCAGTCCATTCAGAATTAAACTGTTTTTCCAAACTGAGGTTGTCGAAAAAGCCATCTACAGCAAGTAAGATACTGATTGCTCGTACCTGATTTGAACCATCCCTTTAAGAGATTTAAAACTAAAGCAAAACTACAACAAAGCTAATTTAAAATCTTCTCCTCCCCTCCTCTTTAACTTTAAATCTCTTCCTGCAGTTTGAATCAGTGCACTGAAACACAGAACTGAATAATTATTTTTTTTTAACTCATATGTTTGCAAATGACAGCTTCTGAACATTAAAAGATAAACAGATTGTCACTGAATTAATGTAAATGTTCAATGTTTACCTGATAATTCACGTTCTGGAAGGCACCACCATCTTTCAGCCAGGTGACCGTTGGTGTCGGGTTGCCATTAGCAACGCAATTCAGCGAGATGCGACTTCCAACCAGAGCCTCCATCACCGGAGGCGGGGCTTTGCTGAAGATGGGTGGAGCTGTGAAAAATAAATAAATAAATAAAAAGCTGAACATGCATAAAAATTAGGAACTTGTGTTCAATTACAATAAAACTGAAAGGAGATGAAGTCAAATTGAGCAAAATAAAGGTAAATGTATATCCAGTGATCTTTTCATTAGTTCATAAGATATTTTGCTAACAGGGGAATACATAAATCCTCCAACTTTACGTGATGGCAGGTGATAATAACATAGGCAACACCAACTTTGCAAAAGTCATATCCTTACAGATGAAGCATCTTGTAAATTTCCTCATTCCTAAACAAAAAAGCAAAAAAAACTAATAATAATGCTTTTTTTAAATGTTAAGGTCTTTTGTTTTTGAGTTTCCAGCCTGAGCAGGGCATCGGCAGCCTTATTTATTGAGGAAAAGAGCAGAAACTAAGTGAAGCTCATACCTGCGGGGCATGTCACAGAGGGCCTGAAGAACACAGTCAGAATCTATTATCATTCTCATCTCTAACCTGAATCTCACACAGACCGGCTCGCAGAAGCTGCCTCACTTCGCTTTGATCTGCGCCGCGCTGATAATTTCTTCTGTTCGTTTGTGCGTGGAATGATAGCAAAAGGTTTGCCAAAAAAACAGATAAACTTCAAAGCCCCCAGGAAAAATAATGATGCATATTTCATATCAAGATTTAATATTTAAACTTATCAACAAGTACGATGATAACTCTACAGCAGTCGGCCATTATTTCTCCCAGAACCAGTGAGAAGAAAGTCACGGGTTATTAAAGTTAGCCATATTTTCTGATCCACGAGGAAAGTTTAGACGCTGCATGAAAGTTTTTCTAATAGGAACATTTTAAAAACTTTAAGTTTAAAGACGCGTCCTATACTTTTTAAATAGCACCTGTCAAAATACGACGCCTGAGCAAGCTGTGTTTTGCTGAATAAATGAAATATAAGGTGTGTGGAGGTAGTGCGGAAGATCCAAATTTAAAAAGCAGAAACTGCTTAATGAGGCTATAAAACAGCCTTTTGATTTTCCGCCTTATAAATAAATAAAATACAGCCTTTGGTGTCGAGTGAAAGAAAAAAAAAACTAATGTTGGATCAAAACAATGAACTTCTAAAGAGCAGCAAAGGGCTCCTTTAGGGACAGTTGAATTCTCCTAAATTATTAGCATCCCTTTCAGTCATTAAAAAAAGTGAAAGATAAAAAAGGAGTTTAGCAAAAATTGATCATGTAGCTGCTTGATGCCAAATTCACACAAGTTTGATTAGCTTTCATTTTAAACTAAGCATCAGGTTTTGTTATTTCGCCGTGACACAACCCAAAAAGTCAGTGCTTTAAAGGGTCATACTGTGTGTGTTTATGACTGACTCATGATGCACATTATAACCAGGATACAAAACTAATTAGTTTTAGAAATCTGGACCAAACAGTTCTAAAGACCCTTAGGGTTATAAGGACTGTTAAACCTACCTGCATCAGTATTCTCATGGGCCACATTCTAGCCGTTTTCTGCATAAATGCACCCAATTTAAATAAATGGATGATCAAAGGGCTTCTGCAGAACTTGAGCTCTTGCAGAAAGGGTAATTCAACCACTGAATCAGGTTTGTTGGAGCAAGATAGTGGCCCTATCCAGGAACGGACACCACTGACCGAAGTATTTGCTTTTGCACCGTCGGGGGGAAACACTGAAACACTCGGTCGATGATGAGCGCTGCCACCTCACTTGCTCACATGACATTCAACAACAACAAAAATCAATGAAGGACTCTGCTATAAAAATAAACCAAAGCTCCAACTACAGAGTTTAAACGAGTGCCACAACCATTCAGGAGATGAGTTATTTTAACCAAGGTTCATACGATGGATGGCTACTTTGTGCAGATGTAGTGCAGGTCCTCAAAGAGCGTTGCACGGACCACGTTTGGATCAATCACATCCTCTTACACTACTTGAGAGTCCAAGAATCAAGAAGGTTTATACTCTGAAGGAGCTAAAAAGAACCAATAAATGGAGATACAAGGACTACAAAAAAGGCCACCATACTGGTAATGTGGAAACAAAAACAGAGGGGAAACTACTTCAGATGGATATAAGGACCGAAGTGGTCCCCTGCAGTCTAAAAGCAGTCATTTGCAACAAATTCTTGAGAACTCATCATATCCAGACAACTAGTTAAGATGCAAATACCCTGTTTCTATCATCTTGTCGTTATGTGTAATGCTACCTCCTGTAGCATCCGCATGCACAAAACTTTCAACACTACATACATCGTTTGTTTGTTTTATTTTCTGTTTCTGTGTTTTGTTTTCTTTATCTGGCATTTATATCTCCTGATGTTATTTTTCTTGTTTCTTACTTGTTCGCTGACAAGAGTGGCTACTTGCACTTCTGCAATTCTGCAATGACAGTAAAGGCAATCTGAACATAAAGAGTCTATTGTCAGTTTTTTATTTTAACGTGTACTCCCTTACAAACAGTTTTTATGCATGTGGAATGGCTCTACTTTGACATTTACTGTTCTGCAGAAGTAACCAGCTGCACTACTGGTAAACACTTGTAGAAAATGTCGAGCTATACAGACAACAGTACAAAAAAGTTGGAGGTCAAAGGGGAGATGGGGGGTGCAGTCACCCAACACCCATTCATGCAACTCGAGACAGCTTTTTGTAAACTCCCTTTTGTTTATTTCTCTTCTTCTTTGTTATGCCTCTAAAGTACTGGGTTACTTCAGGAAAACATGGTCCAACGGTAATTCTGTTGTAATGGTTGTGCTGCCTGCTTTAAAACTCATTTTCGCTCGCTCTGTCTCTCATTTTCTGCCACCTAATTCTGTTCAGGGGTCTCAGGAGGGCGACTGTTTAGTCACTCTGCGTTGCTGTCCGTCCCCGCAGTTGTTGGGCGAGAGGCCAGGTACATCCTGAACAGATCGCCGGGGCTGACACAGAGACCAAGAAGACGAACAACTATAAAAACAAGCCTTTAAAGTTGATTTAGAATCACTAAATTAACTGGAGAGGGAAACCAGAGTTCCCAGAGAAAACCAAAGCATATTCGAACGCCACACAAAGAGCCAAGAAAACAGATTTTAATCTTTTCGTTAACCTTCTTATTGACTTTGTTGTGAGGCGATGGCGCAAACCCAGACACCATTATGCACCTTGTGATTTTTTATGATTTAGAAGTCAATTTTATTGCTCAAAACGATCCTGCTCGAGTATTAAGTGATGAAAAAGAAAGGGGAACAAACTGTCATTTGCTTCCATAATAGCAGCAGAATAAAAAATAAAAACTTAATGGCAGCTTAAATATTTTGTTTGTGTAAAGCATGCTGAAAACAACACTGCCCGTGATAAAAAAAAAGACCAGTCATTGACATCTAAATGGGATTTATAATGTTAGAAATTAGAAAATATTGAATCTAAGACAACATCTTGTGTTTTGGTTGTCAGTCAGAGCTACAAAACATTAACGTTCAGCATTCAGCCTGAGGCCGGCCTTGTGTCATTACATGCTATAAAAATTAAAAGAAAAAGTAATTCATGATGATGTTAGTGTTTGGATTGTCAGGCAGAGCAAAAGCAACAATCTTTTTTAATAAACACACTCAAACTGATTTAAGTGATGCACTCTGCGGCCGTTTTGATCTGGGAAGCTTGTGATAAATTGAAGCAGACTATTTTGCAGAGAGAGAGAGAGAGAGAGAGGTGAACTCAAAACACACATCTACAGCAACCTCACCCATCACAGAGAGCCAGGTCCAGTTGCCCTGTCCCTGTTCATCGGTAGGTTTGTCCAGCAGGAGTATTCGACAGTCGTACGAGCCCTGGTCGTCCAGCTGCAGGCGCTCCAGCCTCAAGGAGGTGATCCTCGCCAGAGACACTCGCCCTGCAGAAACGACAGACATGAGCTACACACGTGATGCCGATTTCACCTGTGATCTTTGTACTTTGTGCTACAGGAAAACAAAAAATATGTCTTTGATTGTTATCTGAAAACAGAAACATACGAACAAGCAAAACACAATAATAATAATAATATATATATATATATATATATATATATATATATATATATATATATATATATATATATGCTGCACACAAGCAAACTTGGAAATCTGATCTCCTGGTTGCCAGGTGACGGCTCCCTTGAGCCACCGTTGCTTTGTAACATCGACTCTTTATCCTTCACAGACTGTAGCCTAACTGACAGTCTAGATTTTACACTTTAACAGAGAGATAATTGTCCAGTGACCCAACAGCAAGAAACGGGACGGTTGAAGAAAAAAAACCGTAAGAGCATAAAGTCCATTTCAGGGAGAAAGAAAAAAAAAAAAAGGTGTAAACAGCAAGCAGACTGCTGCATGCCTCGTTGCCACAGGGATGCCTCTATTGTGATGGTAATTATTAACAGACGCATTGAAACCTATTGACCGGAGTTTAAAAGTAAAATGGCTCCAGGAAGTTGGAGTTAGGTATGCTGCCAGAGATAACACACCCTGTTTGCTTTTCCAAGCCAAAGGAGGGGGTAAATCTGCAGAGGGAAACAGAGGTGGGAGTGAAAGTAAAGCAAAATACACATCAGCATACACTCAGAGGATTAGTTTGTTTCAAAATCCTACCCTTTGACCCTCAGTTTTATCCCCCCACCACCCCCTCCTCTCTGACGTTTACTGCCTTGCTGTGATATCGGAGAGGTTGTGCTGAGGCAGGAACGTTGTCTGGGTGTAAGAGGGTGTCAATCGGGTAAAAAAGGAAGAGTCAGATGCGACGGCTGCCGCCGTTTGAAAAGTGCATGATTGCAAACGAGTCGAGTGGATGTTAAATTCACTGTGAAAGGAGGAACAGAGCGGCAACACGGGTCTACAAAAGGAAAGCAAACAAGTTGTACCATGCAAAATAAAAAAAATAAAATAAAAAGGCTGTTCAACTGTTAGATGTAATTAGGTTTTTGTAAAGAACACTCTTGAGTGGGACTTTTATTAAAACGGAAAAGAAAAGGCAGTGTGTTGTAAAAACTGAAACAGAGTTGTTAAAATTAAACATATCATAAGGCTAGCTAAAAGGTAGGAAACGCGTTGAGTCATTCCATTAATTTCCTCAAAAACATCCTGTTCGGACCCCTCAGAATGTGGGTAGATCACAGCAAATTTGGAAACCCTTCAGAGCAAAGTCAGTCTTGAAGCTCCTATGCTCGTAGTACATTTCAAATAGTTTTTTCCTGCTATTTTCCACTTCCCATAGATGCTCTCCTGCACCCTCACCAGGCTCATCAGGAAGCAGCTACATGCTAAAAGATCACACAATGCCACATCTCCACTAGTTTTTTTTTTTTTTCCCCCCATGTACTTATCACAATTGTAGCACTGTTTCAAATTCTCAATGACCAATCATGATGCATGTGGGCCCCACGTCATGGATATACTGCCAAGGCCATCACGATGATAAACCACCACAATGGAAGTTTAACGCATGCTCAGTGCATGGGTAATGAGATCGCCGATGTTCTGTCTGACTTTTTATATCGTAGTGTGGTCTTTATCCTAAAAGGTTACGTTGATCCATCCTAAACAGGGTTTCCCCCAGAAAAGAGGCTAAGCCTGGTGGTAGGTGACGCCGGCCGATCACCGGCCAACCGTGATTTAGTTAAAATAAATAAATAAATAAATAAAATAAATTACTGGGTCTCTCGCGTTCCCACCCGCCGGACACTGGGTCTCACGCGCGGGTCGTACGTTCGCAGTGGTCATTTGCTATCCCTCACCAGTCATTGAGTGTCGTACGCAGCTCATTCAGTCTCGTGTGCGGGGTTATACATAGAGCTTTTGTCCTATTTGGCATTTCAGACTCCTCTGACTTTGGGGGAAAAAAAAGGACTTCAACATCTTTTGCCCCTTTATCCATGTCATGCATGTTATAGTAGGTGTTACCGTGTAAAGAGATAGAGAAAGGTAGCAGTTTTGGGCTTGCAGGTTGAAAAAAACATTTAAAAAATGACATATTTTACAATAAACAAGCGGAGCTCAGCCTGGCGGCGGGGGCAGTAAAGCCTAGCAGCCCACCAGGCTTATAATACACTGGGGGAAACATATGTTGAAACAACATCCAATATTTGATCAATTTTTCTAATAAATCAATATAGGTGTGTAGAAACATGCTTAATATATTTTTTGGTTTATTTAAGTTTTTTTTGCAAGCGTTAGATTTTCATTCAACCACTAAGAATAAATCATTTAAACCAAAACGTAACAATTTTTTTATGCAAACCCATTTCTACTGAAGTTAAACATGTGCCTTAGCCCTTTTGTTTTTTTTTTATTTCAGCCTTTATGATTGAAGCCAAGATGTTTTTTTTTTCCAGTCCATAATATTCCATTGCATATTTTGATGTAAGAATAGGTTGCTGCACAACACAAGTAAAACACAATCAGAGAAAATCAGGACTTCCTTTGAAGTGTCACAACCCTAATCTACGCCTGTCTGATTGTGCGCTTAAAGGCTGGAAAAATAAAAACTTTCTGCCTGTATGCATCTGTATGGTCTTACTTAACCAACAGTAAAATGACATGGCTTTGGTTTTGCATTGTTGATGTAAACAAAATGGCATTTCCATTTTCTTCCCCAGTCAAAAAAAAAAAATCACTCGCCCTGAAAAGTAAATAAAAATGTAAATAGAAAGAAAACTGTAAAACACTCACTGGTTAATAATGGAGGCATTTTAAATCGACAAAACAGTCAAATCAATTCTGATTGATTGTGTGAAGCATGTACATCTTGCATTTTCACTCCTGTTGATTAACTCCTTTATTTGATCAGTATGTCTGCACATCAGTTCAACATTTCAGCTGCACCTCTGTTTACAAAGAGAAATGATTCCCAGTTTGTTTGTTGAGCTCCGCTGACCTGTACACAGACCTGATCCCGTTCAGCTCAACAGGCCACACCTGATAAAGTTCACTAATGTTTTTATTGCCCTGCAAATCTGTGCAATGATTTACAAAATCTTATGAACAGATTTCTCCATACGGTTGACGGAATAGTTATTAGCATGCAGACATTGGAGAATTGGGACAGTAAAGGTTACGTCATCGACTTGTGCCTCTGCGTCATAACTGCGACGTCCAACATGGCCGACCGGTCCCCGTTTTTGGTATTTTAAGAAGGTGCCAGTACGGTTTTAAAAACACAGTTTAGGTATTTTTGCTTTCCAAAGTCATTGCAGGAGATATTTGGCTGTTCAGATGTGTTTTGTTCTGACTTATTGATCGTATTCACACCTGTAGAGCAGAGTGAAACTGGAATTATTTCAATACTTTACATTTGAAGCTGCTATTTTCGCGACAGACGCAGCTCACTCTGTCACCGCTGCCATATTTCTGCCGTTTAATTCAAAACCCTTTCATTATCAATAAAGATAATTTTTAAAAAATTCAAAACGTCACATGCAGCGATGAATTGTGGGTAAATACTTCGCCGAAGTCCACCTGGATGCTGGCTTAGCCGAAGGCCGGATGTAGTACACAAAGGGGGCGGGGCTAAAGAGCACTCCGGAGAATTGGATCGCACTCGAACCCTTCAGCGTGAGCGTGCATTTGAAGGACACGAGGGTGGAAGTGCGAGGATCGGGACCGGGCCCGTGTCTCAACAGCCAAAAATCAGCTCACACAAAGATATTTAGATCAGCATGTTACATATTCTCTGTAAAAACAGAAATCAGAGAAGTTTCCCGCTTCTTCAAAAAGCCCCGTCTGATTTGATTGGTCATCTCCTGTGGTCTGATTAAACCCCGCCCACTATTCTGAATCATTGCTTAAAATCAGTAATAAGCATTCCTTTTAGGTGAGAAAAAATTAATACCAAAACATCTTTGGTCATTAACCAAACACCGCTGTAAGGATGACCTACAACACAGTACAGGAAACATTCAATATGTTAGATTTATATTTATAACAGATATATATGCCAAAGTCTAAAATGACAGACTAAATCTGCTGGAACACCGTCTAAAATTCATTCTGGCAACAACAAAAAACAAAAAAAACTTCAACACATGAAGGAGAAGTAAATATTGTTGGAAAAGCTTGCTCTATTCTGCACAAAGTCACCATTAACTACCGAAGACAGCAGCAGCTTTTTAGGTTTTTCCACTTGTCCAAGCTAAACAATAGTCTCTCAGCTCAGTGCAACACACACACACACCTGCACAAAGCGTTTGTCAGCCCGCCTCGTACCGAAGCCCCCTAAAGGCTTCATTCCTTAATACACTCTCAGGTGACACAGAAACACAAAACCATTCAGCACCGTGAAGAAATGGGACTTGCTCACAAAAGGAGGGAATTGGGTTTGAAATGAAAAGTGTTTGGGTTTAAATTAGAGTTGAACATTTCATAAAATAAGTTACTTTCTATAAAGACAGTGGCTTTCACGGAGAAAACGGGGGAGCTTTCTTCATTCAAGTGAGCTTCTAATTTAAAACTTATATTATTTGTGATGGCCCAAGAAGCAAACTGAATTGAGATCTTTGCGAAAAATTAGCATCTTTAAAAAAAAAAAAACTTCTGAAATTACTTTTAATTAACTGGACTTTTTGAAATTTATGACAAATGTGTTTGTGTTTTAGTCACTGTGTTGCTTGAGGTTTATCAAAGTTGCTACAGGAAAAGTATTATCATCTTATTATCTATTAAGTTTTTGTCATGATTTGATACGCTTCTCTGGAAAACCTTAAGGGGAAAAAATAAAATAATCAAAGCATGCCTCTTAATAAGGAATAATGTCGATGTTGCAGTGCTACAAAAGTCATAGCAATGTTGGAAAAATGTGCAACAAATTATCAAAAATCTTTGCATAGAGAAAAATAGGATTTGGAGCTCTACAGCTTAGACATTTCAGTGATAATTCAAAGTTTAAATGCGTCATAGAAAGTTGGAATTTACATAACTGAACTGGCTTTTTAAGATCTTTTTCCATTTTTTTTACTCAATCGCAGTTTAAGTTTAACGATTTTTGAAGATTTTAATCAGAGAATCTTCAACTTACTGATTTTAAGCAGTTTAAACTTTCAACATTTTTGCAAACTTTTCTCATTTCCACAAACTTTACACTTCTTGCAGTTTAGTCTGTTCTTCTGTCTGTCTCTTGGTTGGTTTGTCGTCTGATTAACTTTTTAGACTCAACCCAATTCAAGATGGCCACCACAGCCGACTGACCTTCAAAAACGCAAAAATGGCTATGGCTCAGCTAGATTTATAGATGGATAAAATTTGTTATAGTAGTAGCTGAGAGTCATTAACACAGATCATGTGAGTTATACTGCACGGGATTGCAGTTTATATTCAAGTTTAAACAAAAAAAAAAGAGCTATAACTCCATCATTTATCAACATAAGATAAATTTAGTCTAAAATTTTGGCAGCAATTTTTTTTCTCATTGAAATACATTGAAATTCCGTTTCCAACTGTCAAATCTTATTGCTGTTTGAAAGATTGCTACTTCAGCAAACTTCCACCTAGAAACGCCATTCAAGGTTTGAGGAAAACATAAGATATTCAACTCTTACTGTACGATTCAGCTTCTTGATATCTTGTATAGTTTTTTTTATAATCTCTATTTAAAAAAGTGAATTGTTCAGGTGTTCTTAGGCATTGTTCTGCTGTTTACAGGTTTTTTTTGCTTTTTTTATTGATAGTTCTGCTGTTTTAATGTCTTTTCAGATGTTCTTAAGGTTTTTTCTGCTGTTTTAAAGGATTTTTTGCTATTGTTAAGGATAGTTCTGCTATTTTTAAGAATTGTTTAGGTGTTTTTAAGCATTGTTCTGCTGTTTTAAGGGTTTGTTCTGAAGTTTTACTGGTTTGTTCTGCTGTTTTTAAGGATTTTTTTCTATTTTTATTGATTGTTCTGCTGTTTTAAAGTCTTTTCAGGTGTTTTAAAGGTGTTTTCTGCTGTTTTAAGGATTTGTTTAGCTGTTTTAGGTTCTCTTCTGCTTTTTAGGATGTTTTCAAAGTTCTTTCAGCTATTTTTCAGAATTGTTGTGCTGTTTAAAGAATTGTTCTGCTATTTTAAGGGTTTGTTCAGCCTAGTTTCAGCCTCTTCAGCAATCATTCATGGTGTTTCTGGCTGCAGCTTCAACTGTTCAAAACCAACTTGCATTGACATTTCAGCGATTAAAACAGTTCAGCACAGTTTCAGCTTCTTCAGCAGCTTTCAATCAAATCATTCAGCAAAAAAGCATTCACACTGCATTTTCGCAGGAAATGCAATTTCTCTAGTTATCTTTGCATTTATCTTTTATTATTTGTTGTGTTCAACATTTAACTACGATATTTTTAAGATAATTGGTCCGTGTTCAGAGTTGAGACTCCTAATAAAAGCTCACTAAAAGGCCAGAACAGTGCTGACAAAAGTGATGTATGGAAGACCGTGTTTTTGAGCTTTCTCCTTTTTTACTGAGAGTGAAAGATGCAAGAGGGATATTGATTTTCTTTCCTCTGAAATGGATGTGTAACATTTCAAAAATGAAGTTTTCAAATTATAAAAAAAAAAAAAGAAAAAAGCCTTAAGGGAAATTATCCGCAAAGTGTCTTGTTTGGTTTGACGAGGGCTTGTGGAAAAAAAAAAATATTTAAATTCAATACCATTTTGTGGAACACAGACGTTTATGTCCCTGAAAATGTGTTATTCATGGGCAACAAGCCCAAATCCTCTCTAAGGGATGTCGTCAGCTCTTGGCAAGCCAGGGAGGGGTATTTAGGTTTCGGTCAGAGAAGGAAGATAAGGTTTCACTCCCTCTTCCTTGTGGTTTTATTGAGCTGTAATGTCATGGTTTAAAATTTGAGTTCAAATGCTTTATCTGTATCGGAGAGCGGCTATCCGCTGCAGCGAACATGAGTAATCCCAGCGCACATTAACGGTTTTATCCGCATGTTATTCCTGCACACAGAACGGTGCATTTATACAGCTGTATTTGCCTTCAATACAGTCAGCAGATGCACAGCAGCTAAGGGACTATTTTTCCTGTTCACAGAGCAGACGCTAATCCTTTTATCTGCTGCTTGACAATAAATAGTTTTAAACCCGTTAGCTCCTAACAACCTCATTCTGAAGTAAACAATTAATTTCTGTGAAGTTATAAACACGATAAAAGAAAGCGGTCCTCAGTAAAAGAAATAACAACAACAATAATAATATATTTAAACAATTTGTGTGGGTTTTCCTTGCTTTTGTAAGAGTGCAGTACTTTATATGCAAAAGGAAGTAGGTGGTGATCTCACTTAGGAAAGGAAAATCTGAGTAGTCACAGCTAATCAACCTCAGCAAACATAAATTGCTGTAAGTGTCAGTTTTACAGATATTGAGACGACCGAATTCAAGAAGGATACCACAGCCAGTCAACCATAGCAAACACACAAAAACACAACAAGAAAAATCATTATATTTCAGTTACTTATATCTACTAATGTATACTCAAAGCGCTGATCAGACCCTTCAGGATTTCGCTGTGATTTTTTTGTGATTGTTGCGGCTAAAATGCCTGATTTTGCGAAGCATTTTCCTAAAAGTTGTGATTTTTTTTAATAAAATCAATAAACAACCATAACTTTTAATATCTAAACCAAAAATACTTCCTAGTTTTGTAAGATAATTCCCAACAAACATTGACATTCTCAAAAGGTGCTTTATTTGAGAACTTTGATAGCTTCTAAACTGACATTCATGAGCATTTCTGGATTGTCCCTGGTCTGCAGCTCTCCTCACATGTTTT
>NC_051443.1:23371110-23450664 GCF_001649575.2 Kryptolebias marmoratus
ACTAGACCGCAGAAACGGTGGCGAATCACTTCAGAAACAATAAATATTGGGTTAAAGTTGCGGGAAAGTTGCGGCGTTTTGGACAAAGTTGCAAAAAGTTGGGATTTTGCGGGGTTTGCTTGATTTTGCGTTAATAGTTGCGATTGCAACATCACGAAATCCTGGAGGGTCTGACTGATAAAAATCAAGCAAGCCAATTATATGTATTCCTTCAAGGAATATGCCATTTTTAATTAAATATGAAAATGTTGACTCGCATGCAAAATTGTACGTCACAGATGGGCATCATTTTTTTTCCATACAATTTTGACTTAGCTGACTTGTAATACAATGACTGAAAATTGCAAATGAGACTAAACCGCCACTTAATTTGAACATCAAATTATGTTTTATTTATGCCACACTGTTAGAATACCTGCCACAGTTTTATTATGTCCATCTGTGAGGACACTGTCCAGATTGATAGACTGAACCATGTGAACCTAGATTTCTCCAAATAAATTCTCTCCAGGTGTCAGTTCTTGGGTCCTTGTTTAAAGATGGAGGTATTAACTCACAACAGTAAGACTTGTTCAGGGATTACAGATGAAAACTAGCATTTTGGCTAACTCTGGTCCATCTACTATAATGCTAATTAATGTACATAGTCCCTGTCGAATAGTATAATAAACTAAACAGCTTGAGCCAACTTCATATTTTTAAAATTTGTTACTTTTGCGTGAGACTGTTATGAGCTGAATAACATTTGTGTTGCTACACAAATAAATGAGCGTACTGAGGATGCTGGACGTATCCGTTTCCTTGGTCTAATCCTAAAAACATCAGTTACAAATGATAAGCCTGAGTGTTTTCTTCTAGAATTGCGCCGCTCAAGGTGGCTGCATGTTGGAGTAGCTCTGTTACATTCCCTCCGAGATATTGCTTTTGAAAACTTTATTCCTCTTTTTTTTCTTGACGTCAATCATTTTTTTTGGATCATTATTTCCTCTGGTATCGAATGCTGTGCAGCTGGAAGCATTTTTACTGAAACCTTTTTTTACTTTTGGACATGACAACAAGTGTTAAATGCGAAGAACCCTGAAGTCCAGTCATGGCCAGAACCAAGCAGACCGGAGGTGAAGCTCCCAGGAAGCAGCTCGCCAACAAAGCCGCCAGCAAGAGCGCCCCGGCCGGCGGAGTGAAGAAGGCTCACCGCTACAGGCCCGGTACCGTGGCTCTCAAGGAAATCCACCGAGCTGCTCATCCGGAAGCTGCCCTTCTAGCAACTGGTCCGGGAGATCGCCCAGGACTTCAAGACCGACCTGAGCTTCCAGAGCTCGGCCGTCATGGCTCCGCAGGAGGCCAGCGAGGCTCACCTGGTGGGGATCTTTGAGGACGCCAGGACCGAGGACACATTGGGACAGAACCGCTACAAGACATCCATCCTGCCTACAGCCATCAGCATCTATAACAACTCTTTAACGAAACCAGGATTATGAGCTACAACAACATTTAATTCCACTTTGGGATTAAGTATCTTTGAATTGAATTTATGAAGTGTTTGTGTTAATCTGTATACCATCCAGAGGAAAACAAGTTTCAGAGACGGTACAACTCCTGGCAGACTTAACTGATCAAGTGGTAGGCTACATTAGCAGCACATTGTGTGCAGTTAGCGTAGCAACATTTTTCAGTTGACAAACTATAAAACTGACTCATACAACAATGGCAGGTTTAAAATATCTGATACAGCGTTTGCAGGATTTTCTAGGAATAGTTTGAGTGCTCTGAAATGGGTGCTGTTTAGTTGACCACCTCATGAATGTTTCTCCCCAATTCTCCAAACTGAGATCATTCTGACTGCAGTCTATTGAAGGTAAGAAACCACTCATAATTACGTCATATGATCCATACTCCACAAACAACAAACTACCCCTGCAGGGTGGGGCAGAGGGACGATCGCTGGGACAAAAACCCGAGCCTCGGCAGAGTGAATCACTCGGATAACTCGCATTAGATTCACAGCAGCTAAACAACAGTTGGAATCTGGGTCCTGAAGCCAAACTGCTCCGACACCTGAGAACATGCCTGAGGGGGTGAAATACACACCACCCGTTTCAGCTCTAAAGCGTTAGTTTCCCATGCTGCACCTGTTACTAACCAGTTCCTGTGAGAAAGCCTGAGCTCAACATCAGAAGGGACAAAGCATCCTTTTTCCGAAACCTTTTGTATCGGCAGAGAACAGCTTTCTGTTTGTCACCAGAGAGGCTGCTGATTAGCAAACCTGTCCTTTTGAAGACAGAAGTTTGAAGAGTACGAATATGCGAGTCCTCGGCCAAAGGGTAGGCAAATTTCAGCGTTACGACCAGTTGATCGCCCCGCTTCCTCTGAAACTAACATCAGGCTTAATGAGATGTGACACCGATGTATGCCGAGAACAGTCTTCTGAATCAGCAACAAAGGGGCTACTGTCTTTTACGAGCCTGGGCTGGAATTAAAGTGTGCCCTTCTTGCACCTAAAATAATTCATCAACCACGGTTTGCTCAGACTTTATTGCTATGTAAATGCCAGTATCACATTTCCTGGTCAGGTTGTTTAAGGGAGTGGCAGCCCGCTCGGGGGAAAAGGCTTTGTCTCAATTAAAAGCAGGTTCTGATCCTTTGACAAACACGCATCTAAATGAAAAGATTACTGCTCATTAGTCTGTGTTAGCAAAGGCAGTAAATCTGATGCAAGGATGCTGTTACTCTGTGCAAATATAGACTTAAAACAATCTATATTAAAACACATTCACAGTGGCACATTCTAACGTAGATACTTAAAAGATTAATAAAAACAGCCCAAAATAATGCACTAGTACTTTTAAAATGGGTACCGTTTGCTAAAATTGATCATTTTAGAAATGTAAATTTTTACCCATCTTTCAATTATTTCCTTTTTTAGGAACATTTTGTAGGTTTTATTTAGGTTAAGCATGTATGGACAAGAAAAGTCTAATTTAAGAGCATAAGTTGTTTCTATAAAGCAGCAGTTTGGATCAGTGTTACCAACAAGTATCCAGTTTTGATTGATCAATTTCCTTTATTTCCTGAAAGCAAGTTAAAAAAAAAAAAAAAAAAAAAGGAGCCCGGTCTCATTTTCCACAACGTTTTGCTGCATTTCATTTAAAGTGAAGTTTGCAGATGACACCCCCACAGTGGGATTAATCTCCGACAACATTCAGTCCCTTCAGGATTTCGCGGGCATTTTTTTGTGATTGTTGCGGCTAAAATGCCTGATTTCGCGGGGCATTTTCCTAAAAGTTGCGATTTTATTCTTTTACTAAAATCAATAAACAACCATAACTTTTAATATCTAAACCAAAAATACTTCCTAGTTTTCTAAGATAATTGCCAACAAACATTGACATTCTCAAAAGGTGCTTTATTTGAGAACTTTGATAGCTTCTAAACTGACATTCATGAGCATTTCTGGATCGTCCCTGGTCTGCAGCTCTCCTCACATGTTTTGCAGACACAAAGTGTTTGTCGATGCGTTTATGTTCCATGATTACACTGCAGGACGTGCAAAACAGCTGCAGCTGGGGAGGAAACTGGTTTGCTGAAATCTTTGTGGGCAAATGTGAAGCATTAGCGCACATTTTGGCTTCGGTCGCTGCTCCTGCACGCTCCCGGCATTCTGATGTTAACAGGAAGTGACGTCACGTGTCTTCTTCCTGAGTTATTTGGGGTTATTTTGTATTCCACGCTACACAAACCCACAAAGAAGAGACTAGACTGCAGAAACGGTGGCGAATCGCTTCAGAAACAATAAATATTGGGTTAAAGTTGCGGGAAAGTTGCGGTGTCTTGGGCAAAGTCGCAAAAAGTTGCGATTTCGCGGGATTTGCTCGATTTTCGCGAAATCCTGGAGGGTCTGAACAATTAGCACCAACTACAGAGAAGAAATCCAGCGCCTGGTCAGCTGGTACTCTGACAGCGACCCGGTTCTGAACACCAACCAGGACCAACGATATCATCGTGGATTTCAGGAGATCAAGGAAAACTGTTGCGAGTTGCCACACGAGTTTTGTTGTACTCATACAGTGACAATAAAAGCTTTTTAATCCTTTAATCCTTAACATTTTTTCCTTTTATAATATTCATGCATTCTTTTATTTCACCTCAAACAAAGTCACAACACTTTTTTTTTGGAAGAAATATGGAACTTTTTTTAGTTATCCGATCAGTTCCACATCCACTTTTCCCTCCTGCGAGTTCTTTTTTTTTTAGTTACTAAAACATTTTAATATCCATCGAATCATAACACTGCAGATGTAGTTTCAATTCCTTTAAACCCCATCTCCCAAATGTAAGACACATCAGATGCCTTTGGAAACTCAACTGGAATAAAAATCAGTTTGTGTGGGTCTGAACAGCATTTAGCTGCACAGCGTGTAACGACTGATGCAACAGTATGTAGGCCGGGTTTTGAAGAAAATTTAGAAAGTTGCCTCAGCAGTAATTAAGCAGTCAGATGTTGATTGCTGCTACCTACCCCTCCTCGTGTTTTCATGTTGGTTGAATGCTTTACTTAGTTAGCTGCCTGCTATTTCCCACCTGAATGCTAAAGTGCACAAATTCATTTAATTTCATGACGATTTCATCCAAATGTGCAGTTTAATCAAAACATGATACTGCAACAGAAATTCAGACGTCTCTTCCGACATCTTTATGGAAAAGAAAGTAACAAAAGGAAAGATCTGAGCCACCCAGACATGCTGTCTTTTTGTCCACATTTGTTCCATTGTTTAGAACTTTAAAGGACAACAGAAACCACACAAAGGCAGCTTTAACCCATCGAGGATCTTTCTTCGCCACAGACCGGCTTTGTTCTCCCTGCTGAGGGCAGAAACTACACAATACATGTTGATGATGCAACGGGAGAGTTTCAGCTCATTTTAAAAGGAGCTGCATTCAAAAGGCCACCGAGGTGTGGCACCGAGTGAACTCTGAGAACCAGATTTTGGTTTCATTCTTCCAGAGGATGGAATAGTGACTACAGCTCACAGCACAATATAATACTTTCAGCCGGGGCCTTAAATCTCTCTCTTTCTTTACGTGACAGTTAAGATTAAAACGGAGGATTCACTTCAATCCCTGTTTCCGAAGCACGCTTTTCACACATTCAGTCATCAATAATTACATTCCAAACATCACGCTAAGTGCAAACATCAACACAGTCACTAAAACAGTAGGATATTATCCTCTTGACAAGAAGTATTTTTTTTGTGCGTCGGTTCAGTGATTTTCACATAAAGGCTCGCTGATGAAAGTGCTAACTGACACAAAATGGCACACTTGCAGTAGCAAACCATCTTTAGATAGTTTTAGTTTTATTTTTATTTTTAAGAAGCAGTGAAGCACTTATGACCTACCACCATGGAAAACAGGTGACCATGTAATTGCCTGTGTTTAAGTGTGTTGTGCATTTTTGTCTCTTTTAGCAAAATATCAAATATTGGACGGATTTTAATAAAATTCTCAGAAAGTAGCTGTAGATGTGCAATGTATAATTAACTTATGCCCCTTTTACACGGGCTCTAATTCAGAGGTCTGGCTCTCCTCCGCTCGGCTCTATAAAGAATGCATCGCGACGAAAACTTGACGCAAGTTGTGGAAACAACGGAAGCGCTATGGCCAACGTTGGTCCTGTGTTGTTGCTGTTTTTTAAACTTATGGGGATTCTCCTGAGACTTCAGGAAGAGAGGCGCAGTGGAAGAAATGCTCTGGATGAGCAGGACGGCTGTTATCCGCCGGAGGTTTCAGGCTTTACAGCGCCTTCAGCTGGGGGACAGACGGCAGAAACGTTGCAGGGTAAGCTAACGCTGTTGTTTATATTCCTACCTTCACTCTTTATGCTTGCATCTGGTCACACCCACGACCAATGAGTGAACAGGAGCTAAGCTTGCGCCGCCCACCCGGCAGGGACCGGCCTCGAAAAAATGCCGGTGGAAACGTGCGCAAAGCGAGCCGAGCAGAGTGGAGCCGGGACCTTTAGAGCCGGTGGAAAAGGGGCATTAGAGTCGACCCAACCGGTTAACCTCGTCCAACGCAAACATGGCCGAATCATCTGCGGAACCTCACTTCATAAAATCTGAACCATCAATTTAAAACACAAGTGCATCTTGGTGACAGATGCACGTGATACTCACCCTCGTAATTTGGATGGACTCGAGGTGCATAAGATCCAAATTTGATCAGGACAGGAACGTCAAATCCTTGTCGTATCCATTCCACCACATGCTGGGACGCAGAGGGCACCGCGGCTGCTTCTGATGGAAGGAACCGACAGTCCAGCTCCACCGAGCCGCCGACCCTTCCACGGACCTCTGACCTTTCACCTTTAATGGTCACTGCAAAGTTTATCCACAGATTAGTTTTAGTTAATTGTGTGACTGACTCCTATCAAAACAGCTCAATCTGCAACAATGTGCTACCTGTACATTTAGTTTATTTTAGCTCATCTTTTAGATATTGTCAGATTCCTAATTGTTGTTTAGTTCAGCTTTAACTTTATCATGATTTTATTTAGATTATTTCAGCTACTATTTTGACTGTCTTAGCTCAAGTTTAGATATGATTAGTTTCATGATTTTACTCAAGTTATCCTATATTTCATTTAGATTATACATGATTGATGTGTTTTTCTGTTGTGAAGCGCTTTGGATCCCCTTGCAGCTTAAAAGTGTTATAAAAAAAAATCTCACTTCACTTCAAATCTCACTACAAGTTTTGGTTCTAGTAGCTTTTGCGTTTCAGAACATTTAACTTTAAAATAATATTCCCCACAGAAAACAGAAATCTCTTCAGTTCCTTCAGAAACATTGTTCTCTTGGTGGATCTGTGCTCCATTTTCTTGTCTTTGACTTCTTATGCTACTTTCAGCTACTGTTTTGCAACAATTTTTAAACATTTGTTTTAATTATTTTAGCTTTTAGCAACCACTTTGCTACTTTTAGCTACTGTTAAGCTAATTTTAACTAGTGCCTATTGTGATACTTTTAGCTGAAACTGAGCAAACATGAGCATAGTTTTTTTTTGTAATTCTAGTTACTTTGATATTTCAGATTTACTGTTTTAATTCGTTTTAGCTAATTTTTTTTCATTTTATCTTTTGGCAACCGTTTTCCTAATTTTAGCTGTTTTTCTACTTTAACTACAGTTTTTCTACTATAAGCATATGTTTTGGAAAGTTAAGTTACTTTTAGATTTTAGTTTGTTTTGTTTGCTTTAAAATTTTAAACACATTAACAATGAATTGTTCAACACAATGCAGCCAAGTCATTCAGCACTTAGCATTTATACTAAATGTTCACAGAAAATGCAATTTGTCTCAATTTATTTACAATACTGTGTAAAAAACTTAGCTGGAATTAGAGTTGGATATGATATATTCTTCACATTGAACAATAGAGATACTCACAAAGGTGGGAAATAACTGCAAACACAGCAAAAGTCTGCCAAGATGATCTCGCTGATCCCATATCTGTCACTCACACAACCATGTTCAGTCTGTTGGCAAAGGAGACAATTGTCAGATTCACATTACTTCCCTGGCTGCACATAAGACGACAGCCATCTGCAACAGATTTCCCAGCTAAAAAGACTCTAACCGAGCTGTCACTTCTGTCATAATTTTACAGGAAGGGAGAAAAGGGGTGTTCGCATTTTTGTACACTTTTCCAATAACTGGAATTCATCTCATGTCATTACAGAAATGGGCAGAGCAGCCTTCAGAGCCAGAAACCCCGGCTTCCGTCTCCTTTTCTGGAAGAAAAACAAAAATGTCATAAATGTCAAATAAATCGTTGGAGGCACATGATGCAGACCGGCGTCTTAAGTGTTTTGTTTAAAAAGGCACATCAGAGAGCAGAAACGGCCGGAAACGGTCAAGGACAGCGACCTGCGAAGACGATGGGACCACTTCAGGAAGACGGAAGGAAACGTTAAAAATGCAGCAACTGTTACAGTTCAGTCGAAACTAACCCGGTTCGGATGTTTAAACCCCAACAGAGGAACCAGAGGTCAGTTTGGTGTCAGATCATTTAAACATTGTGTTGTTCTTAAACGCTTTTTTGTATGGAATAAATCTGAATTAGTAAAAACCACTTCCTACACATTTATGGTCCATGAAAGGTGGGTGATCATGTAATTGACTACTTGTTTCTTTGTTACCTAAATAGTTCATGAACCAGACAGTGAATATTAACGAAACTTTCAGAAAGTAATTACTAGATGTATATCTACAACTTTTTTTTTCTTAACTTTATTTAAAATAATCAGTTTACAAACAAAACAAGGCAAGAACGGCAGAACAAAGTATCAAAAACTTACAGGTTGAGTTGTATACATTTAAAGCAAAATAAACAAAAATAAAACAAAAAAAACATACTACACAAATACAGAGGTTTACAATAAATCAAAATTATTAATTAAAGCACAAAGTTGTTGAGCAGATTTACTTTTAACTAAAATTAGAGACTCACAAAAAATGTACATCTACAACTAATCAACCGTTGGAGTTTATCACAATTAAGATGGCTGTAACTTAATTAATTTTACAGATTGAGGTAATATTTGATGTCATTTGAAACTCATATTCCAAGAATGCACAGTTCACACAAGGTCTTTGACGACACAAAATATCTGATTACATTTTGACCATCTCCTTATGATTATCAAGGGTATCTGCTCGATGATTTTTATGATTTTTTTATGATTGTAGTGCAATTCTACTGATGTTTTATGACGTAAAGCACTTTGAATGCCTTGCTGCTGAAATGTGCTATACAAATACATTTTTACTTCCTTACACTTTGCTATGCAAAACGCCGTGCATTCCTTCTGAAAATGATAGTTTCGTTATTATAACGCTCCAAATGCTGTTGCAAAAACCCATCTGTTTCCTAAACCTCTTAAGCAAAGAGTGAATATATAACTTACGCATCCAGCAACATCACGCTCGGCCTATAAATTAATCGACCATCTGAATGAAATTAAACATTCAATGCATTTTAAGAAAGGGAAAAAATTGTTTTGTCTTTCGTAAACAGGGTTAACTGATCCACATCTGCTTTAATTATGTCAGTTCTGATACAAACGGCTGCATAATTCAGAGTAAAACAATAGCGACCGATAAACCGAGTCAGTTGCAGACCAACAATAGCTGTAATACGAAAATTCAGGTTTGAAAAAATGCACATTTGGAATGAATGTAGTTTCATTTAAAAAAAAACAAAAACAAAATGGATGTCTAACAGCAAGATATTGCAAATACTTTTTACACTGTATACATTTCTTTTCTTGCAGCTAATCTCCACTCAGCAGCAAGTCGAGCAGAAAGAATTAAGTGTCAGACAGAAACAATCGCTCGGTTTGTTGTTGTTTTTTTTAAAAGACAATGCAACGAATCAACATTATTTAAATCGCGACAGTAGCTAAGGGACTATTGTTTAACCGCTTTTTGCTAGACTGATGTAAAATTACATTTTCAATTTAAAAAAAAACAATTTTGACAAGAACATAAGATGAAATGTAGACGGATTGAAGTTTACCAGCAAATGTCCCTTAATTTTGACACTTAGCTTGATTTTATTTAACTAATTATGTGGTTTCTGAAGGTGACTGTAATTGGGCTGCAAAGGGAAGTGGATATACACAAGAATTCAGTTCTATACATTTAATTAAAGTTATTCTCTCCTCGTTTAACTTCATTAACTTGGAGTAGTTTGTCTAGATTTTGAAGGCTTCGAGAGGACATTATTGGTTGAAATACTGTATAACAAAAAGGGAGATAACTATGCTTGTCTGTATATGCTTGTAGTTTCAAAACATTTAAAATTGAAGGCTATTCATTGAAGGAATAATGAAGACTTATAAAGAGTAATAAAAGAAGACTATTTCGTTTTAATGATTATAGTTCTAATATTTAAGCCCTTGCCTTCCTCAATGATCCTATATTTAAAGCTGTAAACGTGCTGTTGTCCCAGCAGACGTGCAAACCCTATTTTCAGTTCCTTACCAGCAAGGCTTTTATGAGATTTCACATTTTATGGCCGGGGCTAAAGTCTGAACCAATAGAAAACAATTACACAGGCTGTCAACAGCTGCTGTGCTTGGTTCCACACGCTCGCCACGCTTCAGTGAACAGCATGGCATACGAGATTTTCTACAAAATGTGCATGGAAGTCAAAAATCAATCAGCAGCTGTTGATCATCATCCGCTGGAATGGAAAGCCCTCCATCCTTCACCTGCGTGGCTTTATGCAAATATAACTCAGAAAAAAGGTGGGACATGGTGTAAAATGTAAATAAAACCAAGTATCTCATAGTTTATTCACAGTAGAACATTTTAAACACTTGATATGTTTAATTTGAAAAATTCGTACAATTTTTTTGGGGGGGAAAGTAAGAATTTGATGGTAGCAACATCTCAAAAATGTTGGAACAAATGCAACAAAAGGCTGTAAGAAATAGCTGGAGAAGCATTTTGCAACCAATTGGGTTAATTGGCATTAGGTCAGTAAGAGAATTGGGAGTAAAAAAAAAAAAAAAAAAAGGATTTTAAGAGAATCTGAATTTCTTAGAAGTAAAGATGGGCAGAGGTTCACTGGTTTGTGACAAACTGTAAAAATAGTGAAATAATTTCAGAAAAATGGTTAACAGACAATTGGGAAGCCTTTGAATATCCCCATCATCTACAGTTCATAATATCAAAAGATTTTAATAATCTGGAGAAATCTCTAAGGTCAAAGGTCAAAAGGCTGGATGGTGATGATCAGGTTCTGCTCAGGAACACAGTTCACCGTGCCGTCCACTAACGCTGATTAAAGCTCTATCAGGCAGAGAAGAAGCCAGATGTGGACAGATGTGTCTCCTCTGGACCAAAGAGGAGAACTGTTCTGAGGTCAGCCTGCCTCTCTGATGGTATGGGGGTGCATTAGTTCCTCTGGGATGGGCAGCTTACACATCTAAAAAGGCTCCATCAACGCAGAAAATCTACATGCTTTAGAACAATATATGCTTCCATCGAAACTACATTTCTTTTCAAGGAAGACCTATATTTCAGCTAGACTATAGTAAACCTCGTACGGCATCCATATTACAACAGCACGCCCTCATTTATTCCTAAAACTTATACAACCTCTCAGTTTAAACATTTGATGCGTTTCCTACATTTCATTGCAAATTTAAAAACGGGTTTAGAAGAGTGGGAGCTCTTTGAGTTCCGTTTTTATTTAGATTTTACACAACGTCCCCTGGACATTTTGTTTGCAGAGACTGGACAAGGTCAACCAAGGAGAAGCTTCTGCTCCTTTTCTCCACAAAACGTCAAAAAGTAGAAAAGTAGAAGATTCAGACAAAGCCTGTCTCCTCATTTGGCGCTTAACGAACAGATGCTCAGCAACTTCTCCACATTCTTTAACAAATGTCTCTTGTTCACTCAGAAGAATGAGGATGATGAATCTCATTATTGGGTATTCAGTTTTTATCATCTTATTGACTGCAGAAATGTAACCTGTCACGTCTATCATAGATTTAAAAAGCTGACAAGTTTACATGGATAAAAAACCTTTTTTTTTTTTAAAGCTTTATTGGTAAGAATAATTTTTTTGTCTAGTAAAACAGACCCCGTAACATGAATCAACACTGGCAACAAGTAAAAGAAGAAAAAAGATCTTTTTTGTAGGAAGAAAGGGAGCGGAGAAAGTGAGGCAAACACAGCAAGAAGAAAAGATGAGAGGCAAAAAAATCTCATTAAGCTGCAGGACACTTTCTGTCATTAAATCCGAACCCAAAACTCAGAGCTGCCAAACAAAGCGGCCTGCATCGGAGGAACTCAAATTGTCTCCAGACATTTCTCTCAGACACACTCGGCCGTCCTCTGACATTGATAGCACAGCTGTGACGGCACGGCACTCTGGGAAGGCTTTAACGCCGTAATAAACGAGCGAGTAGAAGGCACCCCCGTCTCACGGAGATTTATCACCTGACTGAAATAGAAATGTCAGTGACAGGCATGCTGTTGAAATTCTGTTGTTGTAATTTTAATCTGCATAAAGAGAAACATGGGGGACGAGCTGATTCATCATGACCGGGGCACGGCAACAGATTTATCAGCGTCTCTGACGCCGCATCGCATTTAAAACCAGAAGATAAACGCGCTCCTGCACAAATGCTTTCTGATCAAACAGAGCTTCTTTTTAAAGTTCTTGTTCGAATCCATATTGTTGGCAACAAAACACGTCCTACCTATTGATTTAGATGCTACAGAGGCTGTATTCTTTAAGGGAGTCTGAAGCACAGAGCTTTGTTCAGTGCATTAGGACCATTTCAAGGCTGTTTGTATCTGCCAGCAACATAAATTGAACATTAACCTCTGAAGAGAGAAAAATAAAGAGGAGAAAGGGTCAAGTGCTAATGTGCTGCGACTGTAGAAACATAAAAACACATCCGCAGAAAGTATGGTTCAAAGGCCCCTTAAACATTCATTTTTTTATTTAAACATAAAGAACAGACTTAAAACATGGATTTGAATCACACTTAAAGATTATTTCACTGTTACAAATTAAAGTCACAACAGCGTGTAAGGAAGGCAAAATGAGGCGAAATTATCTGCAAGCAATTCAAATTGATAAAGTCACTTTTTGCATAAATTTGTTTAGGCGTGGCCCATTTCTTAAAGCTCTGGCCTCCTGCTGACATCAACTTTTTTTCTGGGCCACCAAGCTTGAAAGATTTTCCCGATAAACGCTGAAATAAAATCCTGAAACATGTATCAATGTCTTCATTACTAATACTGCAAACGAGTATTTGAACTGCATCGAATGGACCTTCACTACCCTTGTTACCCATGCCTGGTCAAGATGCTAAAGCACATTAAAAAATAGGTTTTGAGTGTCATTATAATAGAACAAAAAGAGCAATCAGTGTTGAAAAATGTGGATTTATTGCAGCAAATACTGTGCAGCCCTATAATTAGCATACTTTTAGCACATTAGCATGCAAACAGTGAGGTAAAGGGTTTAAATGACTGCAACTTTTACTTATATAAACTGATTTAAATTGCAATAGTTACAATTTACTGATTCATTAATAGAAAAAGCTCAGAATATAAAACTGTTGGCACTAGTCAAGTCAAATTTATTTATATAGCACTTTTCAGCAACAGGGCAGTACAAAGTGCTGTACAACATGCAAACATAAAAATACAGAGTCATAAAACACACACAACGATATCGAAGATATAGAGCTAAGCATATCTAAAACATGAGACACAAAATAAGACTAAGTCGTACTAAAGATAAACCAAAGATAAATTTAGGAGAACCAAACTACAATATAATAAACTAGAGTTTAAAACCTCGGCTGAACAGAGGCCGTGAAAACACACACCCAATTTAAAGTTACATAAAAATACACTTTTTTAAAACAAGTCATACTAAAAATAAATTAAAAATTAAAATAAACTGAGGAAAACCAAACTAGGATATAATGACTAGGATTTAAAAAAAATCTCAGTTAATGAGACGTCATAAAAACTGAATTTTAGATACCAAAGGCTAACTAAGGGTACGGGATGGCCAGCTAAGAGTTAAAACCATTTTAATAGTTTAATAAAAGATCTATGTGGTAAAAACTAAGATAAGTAAAATAAAAGTACTGTAAGGCTAACTAAGAGTACCAAAAGCCAGCTAACAGATACATTTTAATAGAAACAAGATAAACAACTTAAAGTAAATAAATTTTTTAACTTCCTAAGGCTTTTTTCACACCGGATGACATCCCTGTTCCAACATAAAGGAAATCCACCAGACTGTGGATGACCTTTGCGGGGTTTTGGCGAGATCTACGGGCACGTATTAGGAATGTACCCAGGTCCCCATTAAACGTGATAAGGCCCCGAGCGTGGACGGGACTTCTGTAGCAAGGATTAAGTGGTGGCAGGGTAAATACCCACATGTACCAGCATGGCTTGATTGTTAAAATCTGAAGCAGGATCTAGGCTACAACCCTCCTCAAGACCAACCTAACGCCGACGTGGTAGCATCAGGCTAATATAGCATAATCCTGCAGCACGTAGCTGCATCCTGACAAGTCTGAGAGAGAGTTATGCCAGGGCTGAACACGTGGAGCATAGTGAAAGCATCTCTGGGAAACAGAAAATAAGGAAAAATTGATTTGGTGAACACTCAGAGGTCATCATCCCAAACGAAAAGGGATTAAATCAAGACGCCAGAGTCAAAAGTTTCACATTTTGATTTGTTTAAAAGCACACAAAGCCAAAAAAAATTTTTTAATTCATTAGGTTTTTCTTTCAGTTTAAGATCTTCACAAGAATTAAAGTCTCAAACCAGCTGAAGAAATCTTTTCTTTAAAATAATAAAACTTCAGCTCTACTTAAAATCTAATTTTTTTCCCCAGACAAAAAGACTTGAATGGCTCCGTTTTATTCCACCCTACAATATTCAGCATATTTTACTGTATCCCAATAATTTTAAAACACTACTCGAGTATTTTTTTTTTTTTTTTCCTCTGCCCGTCTCATCCTTGAAATCTTTAAGACTGTGAAATGTCATGTCAGCCCCCTCTCAGGGGTAAAAACGCTCCTCATTGTCATTCACCCTGCTCCAACCCAGATCTTCACTGGTATTGTCGTAGCTTTGCTTTTAAGATTTCCCCAGGTCGCTTACAGTATTCCATCTGCCCTCTGGTACTCCGCATTAGATGCTTTTGGCCTTTTTCTTCCTTTTAATTATTCCATCACAATGCGAACCGTCTGTGTGGCTCGGTTTGATGTGCACTTAAGAGGGGAAAAATAGGACAGGCTGAAAAAGAAGAGGAAACAGGAAAAATAAAGGAGGTTTCCACTCTGTGGGCATCGCGGTGCTCAGAGCACAAACATTGGGTATCTTTTCTTTGAATCAAGGTGACTGCCACAATCTTTTTTTGTCGACTGAATCAATTAAATACACTCACTGTAAAGCCTCGGCGTTGGCACCAAGTAAAGAACAGCGATTTTCAGGTCAAATTGAAGTCATAAACTCTGTCTTTAAACTCCTGAACAAGTCAGAGCCCATGCTAACTGGATGTTTTAAACTAAACAACCCCACATTAAATTATATATCGGAAAAGAAATATGTTAAATGCTTTAAAAATAATTATTGCTTTACAATATTTTGCATGTTTTCTGTACTGTGTTGACGACAAAAGAGTCTAAGATCTGAAAAAAACTAGCATGAGACATCATCTGCTGCTTGTCTGCTGAGCTGCGATGCAAAACACCTGTCCACGTGTGACTGGCTGCCTTTGAATTAATCCAAAGCGTAGCTGTTGGAAGGGTAAAACCTTTTTCCAGGTAAAACTCTTGAATAAAGACATGATTAGTGAAAAATGTCATGCCACGGTTGTTTTCATGTGAGCTTTGTGACTCAGAGTCTGATTCTGATGGACAGAATGTCCTAAATTAATCGACTTCAGGCCATAAATTTAAGAATACAATTGTTGATTGCTGCATAAAGTATTGAAAAGATGGGTCCTCGCTCTCTTTTGGCAAAACAGAACTATTAAATAACAGAATTTCTCAATAGGCTTGATTAGACACAGACTAAAGGTTTTGCCATCTTTAAATAAATGGTATTGGCCAAATAGGAGCACATAAAGTTGAATAAAAGGCAGAAACATTTTCCGTGTCCTGTTGTTAATACGCTTCCTGCAGCAAAGATTTCTTCCACAGCAGGGTGCAATTTTTTTGAACACCACCTCCAGTCAACAAAGGAATGCTTAATTTTAAAAGACTCATGTTCACCGGGAAAAATGGTAATTGGAATAATTACCTGGTTAGATGCAAAATGTTTGTGACTGCGGGAACTCGCCCTCGCCATAACACAAAAGCCGGGACTCAACTCGCATTTTCCACAGTAATGAGGGCGTTGCTCCGGTTTGTCGCGGTAAAGATGGCGCTGAGCTAAAACGGCAAGTGACCAAAAGAACAAGACCCTGGATCCAAGATCCTGAAATGAGGTTCCTCTGCAGGGTGGCCGGGTTCAGCCTTAAAAAGATGTGCTCAAACACGTCGAAACGAGTCAGCTGAGGAGGTCCGGGCATCTGACTGAGATGCCTCCTGGACACCTCCGTCTGGAAGGAGACCACGACAAAGACCAAGAACTTGTTGAGGCTGTTATGCATCCTTTCCGGTCTGGGAACGCTTTGGAATTCCCTTCTAGACCTGTTGCCTCTGCGACCAGATCCCAGATATTTATGGCTGCTGAGCTCCTAAAGACCATGACTTCATTAAAGTTAGTTTTTAGCCTTGGCTTGAAAAGTCATTTCATTGTTTTTCTTTTTTGCTAACAAACCGAGCGAATAAAAATCACAAAGCAAATTGTCTTTTGAGAAAATTCCCAGAAAAACTGTTGATGAGCAATTGTTCAATAGCAATTTTAATCTACTCCAGCTGGCTTTCGGTGTTAAGTATCAAGTGTTTACTGTACCGGTACAATTGAAGTGGCACCATGCAAGTTTCTCTCCTTCGCACGTTAATTAATTGCCACCGAGCTCCCTCTGATGTTGTAAACCTGATGGAAAAAATATTTCAGGAAACCAAGCCCAGCTGGTGCCTCGACAGACTCGATAACAACCAGCGAGAGAGTTTAAAACCATTAAACGGAGCTCATCTGGGACAGCTATGAAAATATTTCTTCCATCCATCCATCCATTATTTTATTTTACTCCCCCCCCCCCCCTTTCCGGGTCACAGGGGAGCCGGCGGAACACGGCGCGAGAGGAGGGGCTCACCTCAGACAGGTCGCAGGAATATTTCTTCCATAATCGATTAAATGAAGACAGACTCTGGTCTCGGGGCAAATTTAACAGCATAGAGAAGAAATTAGGTTTTATTTTCTGCCTCTGCATATCATTTCCCCGCTGTTTGCTGAACCCATAAAAAGGTATTATCCAGGGGAGGAAAAAAATCCATCTTGGTGGACTGAAAGCGATAAGAATCAAGCACTTATCAGCTTCTCTTTGAACCATTTGGGTGAAACATTTTTAAACAGCAGCTTACATCTGAAGTTTGAAATACGATGCATTTTTATTGCTCCTGGAATAAAACATCATTTGACTTCATATGAAAAGATAAAGGCAGTATTTTCTTGAAGCAAAGCGACCAATTTATCAGATCCTTGTATGTTTGCTTAATTCTAAAAGCTGTGGTCTTTCATTAAAATGCAGAGAGGTCCGGCTCAGGAAGGTGTTCTCTAGCAAAAGGTCCAAAATAAATCAATTTAAATGTTTTGTTTATTGTTTATTCAGCCGTGTAGCTCTCCGTAGGCTGGCAGCTCTGCAGGGGGAAGCGGAGTAAAAACGCAGGCCGGGGAATTACCGTAAATCTTAGAAAAGCTGCGACGCCTACAAACGAATTCCCGTAAACCGCGGAAAAGCCGTGCCTCTAAAATTTAACCAACTGTAAATGTGTGTGTGTGTGTGGGGGGGGGGAGCCACACCGCCTTAAATGAATCATCCTGGATTGTCCAAAAAAGCTGCACAGCTTTAAATAAATTAACAAACGCCGGAAAAGTAAGCCGTGTAAAACAAATCACCGTAAATGTAGAAAAAGCTACGCTGCCAAACATGTGAGGAAAGCTCTGTTGCCTTAAATAAAGCATCCTAAATATGGGAAATCATGAACACACATATACACACACACACATATATATATATATATATATATATATATATTTGTTTCAATTTTATTCTATTGAAATTTAACAACTAATCTGGGTCTAGATAAGACTGCAGTTGAGTCCGGATGTGGACTGCGGTCCACCATTTGAAGACCTTTAATGGTTCAGAAAGCATAAAAGGTTTACATGTTCCCAATTAAAACAGAGGAAACCCAAGAAGGAAGATATGAAAATAAAACCAGCCCCTGTTTGAATTAAACTTTTTTCGTTTCTCAGCAGATAGTGATAAAAAAAGCCCCTCAGATATTTAATTTGTTTTAGCTTTCCGAGTCACCTGCGCGTCTATAAACTCACCTGTAGCTCGGTACCTGCTGGGCTTCTCCTCACAAACACGTCCTGATTTCATCTTTTTTCTTCTTCTTTTTCTTCTTTTGTTAGTTTTAATCCAACTTCATCGTCTGTCTGTTTGTTTTGCGTCCTTTAGAGCAGTAGAGCTGAAACACGAGCGTGTTTTTCTTCCTCTTCTTCTTCTGTAAAAGCCCACCGGTCACAGGTGTTTCATTACACGCACAGGTGACGCACTCAGGACCCCTCCCCCTTCCTACTTCCGGGTTCCGTTCACCAGTTTAAGCTGCTGAATGTTTTAAGCCTCTGAGGTGGTGTGATGCCAGAGCTCGTTAATGCGGGGTGACATGACCACTCATTTATTTATATATTTATTTGAAATGTGTTCATTTTATTTATTTATTTATTTATTTTCCACTTTTCAGTCCCCTGATGAGATCCAGCTCAGTGGAACCACAAGAGGGTGTCCTTCACTGCATGTTGGAGGCCAAACAGGGAGGAATTACAGTTCATGCTGTAATTATGTTGTTTTTAAAGAGCAAATAAAAAGCTCTGTGGTCAGGTTTCAAAGTTCATTTAAGGATATTTACTAGAATTAAACCATCTGTTCCTTCTTTTATTTATTCAGCACTGAAAACATCTATTTGTTAACACTATTAAATTTATTTTTATTTTCCGTAGTTTTTACCTTGCATTCATGCTCTCCTTAGCGTAACCTGGTTTCCATGGCAACCAAATGTGGATAGATGATCATCTATTTACCTTTTTGTTTTTATTTATGAAGACTACTACTACTACTAATAATAATAATAATAATAATAATAAAGAAAAACAATGGGGGAAAAATGGATTCATATTCATTAAAACCTCAGCAAGTTTCAAACATTTCCTGATTAACTTATTTTTATAGTTTACCTTTTCAGGGTTTTGACACAATTTGTTTTTTTTTTTCCTCAGCTGATTCTCGGACCAGGTTCTACATCTAAGTACAAATATCTACTTTAAATTAACCATTAATATTCATAACTGTAAACAACAGACTGTATACAGAAGAGGCCAGCTTTAAGATAATATTTCTGGGGAGGAAAATATTCCTTTTTAAAGAGTTTTTTATTAACTTTATGATCTTAATGACAAAGTTCTTTATGAAACTACATATATATATATATATATATATATATATATATAAAAGCAATTTGCATATTTGTTTTGTTGAAGTTTATATTCTTTTCAATATCTAAATGATCAAGTTTTTATATGTTGTGCTTTGGAAAATATTTTTTTATATATATATTATATTTATTAACATCTTAACATGGTTTTAAAGTTTGTTTTCTTCATTTAAGAAATTATTTGTATAATTTTTTTAAAAATAAAGGTGGGAAAAGTAGTTTTTTGACTCTTTCTTTTCCTTTTTTCCAAACTTAGACAAGGAAGATGCTAAGAAACTAATTTATTCATTTTTATATCTGCATAGAAACAAAAAAAAATACAACTGAACTTTAAAAACAAACAACAAAAAAAGCAAATCAAACCTCATTTCATTTTTTATTGTTGTTCCTTATTCTTCAAATGACATGATCGGAAGAAAAACGATATCTTTTAAACATTCGAAGCAAAAAAAAAAACAAATACTGTCTACATGCAATTAAAATACTCTGTGCAGATATAAAACCTTTCTTCAGGAGAAAAGCAGTAAATGAAATTCTCCTCGTTGTTCCAAGATACAATATATATATATAAAATAATGCGTCTGTTTATTTAAAATACTTGGTGAAACTACAGTGATGCGTATTCTCAGCCATGGACTTCTAAGATATGTTATTATTTATGTGAGGAGTTGTGTAACAGCAGAAAGTCGGTGCGGCGGTGCGGGCTGGCGGCTGCTCCGGCGTCCTCGGCTGATTCGCTGGTAATAAAGCAGGATCAGCTCTCCCAGGTCAGCCGGGCTTTCGTGTTCAGAGTAATAAAGCGCGGATGAAACAAGAGCAAACAGGATCAAACAGAAAAACAAGACAAAATTATAAATATATATCCACAATATATTGGCAAAACTCCTACACGAAGCCCTTCTGGACAAACACGAGGCTCTGTGTTTTGTTATTTGCTACATACATTCAGAAAGTTACCAGAGGTTTTGGGAAAAACGCCGCGTCGAAGAGAGGGGATACAACCGACGGCTCAGTCGCCAAAATCCGGGATGTCGTCGTAGGAGTAGCCTCGGTAACCCTTGGCGGCGTAGTAGGCGATCCTCAGGTGGTAAAATCCCGGAAGGAAAACCAGCAGGCCGATGATGATGACGGGAATGGTGCGGTCGGGATGCTGGCAACAGAAATACACGACGTCAAGTCCACTGATTTACACCAAATCCATCACACCCTTTCCCTGATATGTCCCATCACCACGTCGACATAAACATTATGTACTGAAATACATTATCTGCTAATGTGATGCCAGAGGAGGTGAGACAGTACTACACAGAGTACAGTGAGGACCGATGTACTCATCACGCTTTAACATATTTAACACAACGCCGCCTGCCAGCACAACATCAATCCTCAGAAAGGGTGAGGCTGCAAAGCGTGATGACTTCATCCCTTCATCTGAGGTCTGCCTCCATGTAAAGCAGAAGTGGTTTCATGCAGAGAGCAAACCACCAGGAGGCGGAGGCTGCCTCCGTCTGCATTGGAGAGGTGTTTCGTTTCACCAGCAGATGGCAGCGTAACGCACTGAGTCTCTGCACAACTCCCACCGGTTTACTGCGGCATTACTGCAGCATTAAGGCTTTCAAATTGTGTTTTTTTGTGAGGACAAAAGGTCTGAGGGGGAAAAAAAAAGCTTGTGTCAAGAACAGGCCGTTCTCGTTGATGCTTCTAGTTTTATTTGTCCTTGTAGTTGTTCAAAACGTCTTTTACAATGTTCAACAAAATTATTTTCAGCCTTCAACTCCTGTAACTTTTGTCAAGCATTCAGTACACTACTTTACAAATTCTGCCAGCACACTGACATCAAAAATATAACAGTAAAAGTAGCAGTAATAGTATTCAGCCCCCTTTACTCTGATACCAACTGCCTTCATTTATTCTCAGTATAAATCGAGCTGTTCTGTGAAGCTTCGGAGGTTTGTTACAGAACATCAGTGATCAAACGGCATCATGAAGACCAAGAAACACATAAGGCAGGTCAGGGATAAAGTTGTTAAGAAGTTCAAAGCAGGGTTAGGTTATAAAACGACACCCCGGGCTTTGAACATCTCACTGATCTCTGTTTAAATCCATCGTCTGAAAAATGGAAGGAGTTCGGCACAGCCGGTACCAAGACATGGTCGTCCCCCCTGAACGGACGGGCCGGGACAGGAGAGTGATAATCAGAGAAGCAGCCAAGGAGCCCCATGGTAACTCTGGAGGAGCTGCAGGGATCAGGTGGGAGGATCTGTCCACAGGATAACTATTAGTCATGAATCTGGCCTATATGGACGAGTGACAAAAAGCCGGAAGAAGTCCTGTTTACAGTTAGGCACAGCAAACATGTGGAAGAAGCTGCTCTGCTCAAAACTCTAAAACCCGCTGCACATCAATCTGAACCCACCATCCTCACTGTGAAACATGGAGGTGGCAGCATCATGCTGTGGGGATGCCATTCTACAGGAGGGGCAGGGAAGCCGGTCAGAGTTGATGGGAAGATGAAGGAAGCTAAATCCTGGTGGGAAACCTGTTAGAGGCTGCAAAAGACTTCAGACCTTCGAGCGGAACAACGATCCGAAACATCCAACCACAGCTACAGGGGCATGGGTCAAATCAAACCGCGTCCATGATTTAATGTCTCAGTCAAAGACCAGCTGCCTGCTCTCCATCCAATCTGACTGAGCTCAAGCTAGTCTGCAAAGAAAAATGGGCAAAAATCTCCGTTTCTAGACGTGCAAAGCTGGCGGAGACAGAACCCTTGCAGGTAGAATTTCAGGGAACAGTGGTTCTGCAAATCATGGGCTAAACACAAATGCATGCCACACTTTTCAGATTTTTACTGTAAATAACTAATTTACCTTCCACTTCACAATTATGTAAACCTATCACATAAAACCCCAGTAAAATACTTTGAAGTTTGTGGTTGAAATGTGACAAAATGTGGCAAAGTTCAAGAGGTATGAATACTTCTTCAACGCCATGGCGTCCGTGGTGCAGTAAATTTAAGAAGCAAACCTGGCACTGCCTGCTGCTTAATAATCAAATCATCATTTGCATTTAAACACAAAAAAAACTTATTTACAGCTAATATTGGTGTTTTAATTGATGTTCGAGTTGAATGTTTTTGAGTGTTTATCTTCCAAATGTGTCAAAACAAGGTATCACTCAGGGTAAACCTAATTGACTGCGAAAAAAAAAAGAAGCCTAAATGAAACTCTTTAAACCAGCCACATATCACGACACTGGAAAAAAAAAAAAAAAAGTGAGGGATACTTGAGTTGTGCGGTTTCCCCCTCCGGTCACGGCTCACTGGGTCAGGTAATGGGACTGAGGCAGCGTTAACAAATTCTGCTTCACCTGTGCTTTTCCTGCTATGATAAGAAAAGAGAGGAAAAAAAAAAAAAGAGTCTCCTTCGGAATAAAAGTCTATTAGAGCAAACTGAAATGTCTTTATAGCACCAAGCGCCACAGATGCTGGTGTCGCAAAAAAAAAAAAAAAAAAAGAAAGAAAGAAAGAAAAACTGCAGCTGGTTTTCAGTTTTGTAACTTTTACCTCACTTCAGATCAGTTTGAATTAAATCAAAGGCTGTTAATTAATCAATACAGGTTGATTTTAAACTTTGTTGTAGAAAGTCTTATGATTAAATGAACGCTCTTTTTGTTTTTTAGGATAAATGTTTTTCTGACTCTTAGTTGGGTTAAGAAACTAAAAAAAAATAGAACTTGTGCTGACTAAAACTAACCACTTTGTTTATTAGAATACTGAAGCAAGTAGTGCTGATTTAATTAACTTAAGCAAACTTTGCCACGACCCAGGCAAAATAAATAGTCTTCAGATGTGATTATTTAACTTTCAAGGATGGTTAAATGCTGATTCTATCTTCAGGCAGAGCAAAGGTAGCTGCTCCTTTCTGATAAATGTCTTTTAAAAATGTTTTGATTCTCTCAGCCCGTCAGGCCTGAAAGATAAAAGCAAACATATGTTGCTGAATGTCTGCAAGGGTTATCTTTTTTTTTCCTTCTTCAGCATCCAGACACTTTGGAGATGCTTCATCCTTCAGAGGTTTTGGACGGGTCACGTAAACAACAAACACGCACAAAAAAAAAAAAAAACAGAAATGAAGCTTTCAGAGTTCAGTTCGAGGAGCTCCATAAAGTGAGAAACGGCTTCCAAGCAGGAGTCGCACTCGGAGCGGCTCGTCGTCAAAAATACATTTTCTGCAAACATGAACCGTAATCCTGGAGCAAGCCTTGGGAGACGCCAACTGTCAGTTCAAAGGAAGTAAAAACTGACGTGCAGATCATGAATTATTTTGGGGGAAACAAAACAATAAAATGTTTCAGACTAAAAGCTGTACCTCAACGTTCTATTCCCCTCCAAACAACTATTGTTTGAGAACTAAGTTCATCATGTTTAGGGATCAAAACTCACCTCGATCTTGATGATTCCTGCCAGAAAAAGAGACCCAAGGATTATCAGCAAGGAGCCAATCAGAAACAGGAACGCCGCCACTGCAATCGCCTTGTACGGGACCTTCGGTGGACTCTTCATGAACTGGAATCAGGCATAGCTTTTATTAGTTGTCTGAAGGGGTTCATTCTCAATATGCTAACATTAGCAGTAGCTCAGTGACAATGTTGTTTCAGTTCTTATTTAACTTGTTTTTATCTGTTTTAAGATCAGGTGTGAACAGAGTTGTTATCTGGGTGAGACTCGAGTTAAATCTGGTGCTGCCGTGCAAAAGTTTTTCATCCCAAAGTAAAGTTCAGGCAAATACAAAACACCATTTAGCTCCAGATACATTCAGCTGTTGTCTGGATTTATCCCAAATTAACTGCAACTGCTGACAAAAGCGGTACTGATTCGGAAACACGAACGTTTGTTGTGTGGTAAAAGCGTCTCACCTGCAGGTCTATGTAACCATCGTCATCGGCAGCCAGCCGTGAATACTTGACCTTGTTGTTGGACATTCCAGCAGCCAACATGATGCTTCCAGCTGACCTCAGCGTGGCATAACAGCTGTCCTGCGAAGAGCGGGCTCGTTTAAAACGGCTTCCAAACTGCCTGCAAATCAGTGATTGTATTTATTTTATGGTTTGAGCCCATAAGGATGTCCATCTGTTTTTAAATCAATCCAAAACCTTACAAATAAAAGAATATACGTTGATGGTGTCACAAGAAAAGCAGCGGTGCTTTTTGATTTATAGCCTGATTCTCAACAGCCATCCAGACACGGAATTAAAAATTATAATTTGCATCAGGAAGTATCAAAACAGCTTCCAAACGTTTATTGTTTATTGAGTAAAACAGTTTCTTTTCCTTTTTATTTCATGTCTCCTCTGTAAATCATGTAAACAGTAGAAATATAAAACTATAACTTTAGAAATACTGAACTGAAAGGTTCTGATTTTAAAGTGTTGTAAAGTGGAATAAGGCTTCCGTAGAAATACTCAGGGTACTTTTTATTTAATTGAATGGAGCAGGAAATGTAAAAATATCATTCTTAACCCAAATCCACCATTCTAAAAGCAAATCATTTCAGTACATATAAATAAGTTCTAATTACTTACTTTACCAATTGATGTTTGTGTTTGTGTGCTCTTTAATAGTGTCTATTAATGCTTGTATTCATTCAGTTCAGTCACATCTGAGGAAGAAAATATCCCTGCTTGAGTTCAGGACAAAACAAAGCCTACAGACACAGAAACCCTGATCTGACTTGCGCAGACTCAGGGAAGTGTGACTACACGGTGATTTGTTTCAAGCCCTCGATTCTGGTAATGCGGGGGATTTGGGATCTGTCAAAAAAAATATCCCCCACATTCGGCTCCCTACCCAAAAGTTTAAAAAAAATATGAAAAAGAATAGTTCCTGTTTAAATAAAACAGAGGTTTATCTCTCCTACTACTTCTCAAGCTACAGCATATCTGACAAATATACTAATTTAACTTACAAAAACATAACTTACCTAAACTATTATGTATACTTTCTTCTATCTATCTGTAGCTTTAGTTTGATTAGTGTGTTCTAAATTAATACTGCTCCTTTATGTGTCATTTAAATGGTTTTATTTGATTTTATTACTCACTGATTCTTGTAGCTTTGCTCCTACTAGCAGAATGGCATTTCCATGGATCTGAGAGTGTGTTGTGTTCAGTAAAATATGTGTTAATCCTGCAAGGCACTTTGTTTTGCACGTAGATGAAAAGCTGAACAAAGATAATCTGCAGATTTAAGCTGAGAAGAATCTTTTCAGAAGGTTTTGGGCTTACTTAAAAAATGTAGCTTAAATACAGGGTCTTGTATAGTATTTACAGAGCCACACAGAGTCAGCAAACAAACATTAATGTAGATTTTATGAACAAAATGAGGAGTTGAGCTAACTTGTTTTGGTTGTTAGCTTTAATTAGCTGTAGCATTAGCCTCTAAGAAGTTTGGCTACGGCAATGTTGTAAACAGACAAACGCGACTGTTTTAATCTTAAAGTCTTTAGGTATCTTACCTTAATGTGAGGTAAAGTAAACACTATAAAACTTATTTTTAGCTTAAACTGCTCCTCAGCGGCGCCACATCTACGTTGTTTTCATTCAGGGTGAAAAAAAACTAAACTTCCTTGTTTTGGCTTTACGGCGCATGCGCACACAAATCTCGCCCCGTGTAATTGGATTACAGCGAACTAATGTTGTTCGGGATTAAACGGGACGAAAACGGCAAATGTGACCAAATATTCACAAAATATCAGTAGTTTATCGTCTCCATGAGAAGTGACTGCACTCAGATATGAACTCCTTATAAGACTGTGTCACTTTAATCTTTGTGAGAAGCTTGGATAGAATTTGACGAGACGAGGAAGAAAAGAAAGAAGTGGAAATAAAGCTTTAAATAATGGCCATCACTGAAGCCTTTACTAGAGGAATGAAATACTAAAAAGTCCAAATGCTATATGAGCAATATTTCCACAGTAAATCAGAGTCGGCCGCTGCACAGAATAAAATTTATGAAGGGATATAAACGTCCATGTACAAACAGGAAAAGCACTTCACATAGAACTTATATTTTTTTCCTTCTAATACACTTACACCATTACTTTAAAAACTCACTGACTGTAAGAAACTCATTTAAATTTCAAGGAACACACTTAATAAAATACATACAATGAAATGAACAGAAACTCCACAGGATTCAACTATTTATAAAGATCCCATGGCACTTTAATAACGCAAACACCAGCGTTAGATTATTAGAAAAAGTTGCTGCTTGACGTTTATACCTGCATTCATGCCACGGTGCATTTGGGTCCATGAAAAATATCAAAGGTTCTCTTCTTATTTTTGAACAAAACTTTGGTCCTGCTGCTGCCCTGGTGATAAAAAGGAAAACTTTGGGGAAGCGTACGTGTTCCTTTCGCTGTGAAAAAGCTGGCAGGGCATCCTGCTCACCTCAGCAAGCCTGCGCTGTGGTGTTAGATCATTCCCTCCAGCTCATTTCCTCTCACAGTGCACTCAAAAGGTGATTTGTCAGAGTGTCTTTGTCTCTTTCATCGTCTCATTTTTAACTTGGTGAATACACTTGCTCACAAAAAAAAAGTGGAACAATCAGAAGAAAGCGTCTGATTTGGTGCACATTCAGATCTGCAAAACATACACCATGTGGAGCGATCGTGTTATCAGGTAGTTGCTGGAGCATCCAACAGTGAGTGGAAACGAGTAAAGTTCTTCTTCAGATCTGAGGGCGGTATCTCACTGGGATGCCACTGATGGAGACTAAAAATGTTTGCCACTCAAAATAGGCAAATTTTCCGTTGCGGCCCCACTGAATATTGAGTGTTTTTTAAATTACAGTTATTTTTATGTGCACAGCTTGCAAAACTGCCTTCTTAGCCGTGCAGTGTTTTGTCGTTCAGCTCTGCCCACATCAAACCCACCCTGGTTGTTTTAGTACCCACCTCAGCATCCACTCCCATCTTTACGATTTAATCTGCTGGAGTGCACTTTTAAAATACAGACAGGTAGATCTGGAACCATTTTTAGACCTGGACATTTGCATCAGATGTTGTCTATCAGAGAAGGTGTCAAAATACAGTTTTCATATTCTTAAGACAGACTGGAGATGCCAGTGATGACTTTGCAACTATTTTTAGGAAGAAAGAATTGCTGCGTTCTGTTTTTGAACTTGTTCAAAACTCAAGAGAAAGGAGTCCGCACCTCTGCGACTCATATGAGGAAGTTGAGACCCACCGCAAACACTGTAAGACATTCAGGAGACTCCCTCATGAGATCCCAGGGAGATACCACCTAAATTCCCCCTGAGACAGCACCTATGTCTAGCCTTTCGTCAAGACAACATCCATCCACACACGATACATGTGTCTACAGACTGCCACCATCATGTTGAGGTCCCCCTTCGTGCATGTGTGGGGTCAGATCAGACGTCTTCTCTGACCCAGTGCCAATCTGCTGGATCTCAATGGTCAGTCTGCTGAGGGCGAACTTATCACAGGAGAAGATATAACGGCCATCTGACTCCCTTCCTGGCAGTTTTATCTGGACATGCATATTTTGGAAATCCCTAGAACAGTTAAAAATCTGATACAGAAATGTTGATCTGTATTTCCTGCTGTTCTTCGGCGGCAACGAAGCACCTTGTGCTTCAACAATCAACTGAATTTATTCATAGGAAAGCAATCCAGAAATAATCGCAAGGAATGATCCACAGTTTTATGTCAAACTTAGGAATCTTAGGTCCTTGATCATCAAAACTGCTAACAGCTAAATCCGTTCACCATAAAATTCACTGCGAGCAAACAGATTTGTTTCACGCTTCAGCGCGACCATGTGTGATTAAAAAGAGCCGGTCCCGCTTAAAACGTCCCCGTATTTGCAGAGTTTAGTACATTCCTCAACATGCCTAATCTCTGATAATAACTGCAGGCTTTTAGCAGGCTTTCCACTTCATTTCCCTCCTCCTTCGCAGCCGTCTTATCTTTTGTAAATCCCAGAGTCTTTGCAAGTTAATGAAACAAAAAGGCACATCTCAAATCGTATTTGCCCATCTCTAAATGCATTTGTTGATGATTTTGGGCCCTTGAGATAGTTTTTTATTGATACAGTAGACATCCCCTCCAGAGTCATGCCCGTCACAAGGAATCAAATTAGGCTTGACGTCATTTCTTGAGGCTCAACCGTGTCTGCACAGGAAGGAAAACACTACAGAGGATGAATGACAGTCTTTTTTGTATATATATACAGTATAAGTTGTGTATCAATGCTTGTTTACTTTGCTTTCATAGCTCAAGGTCAGACTGACAGCAAGAGAGACCTGAAGAAAATGCCTGCTGGGGAAAATACAGTGGATCTGCTGTAATCAGTGCTGGATGCTTCAGGAAAACATGTTCAGACCTTAGTATATGTAAGTATAGCTTTTCTGTTTTCATCCTGTTTAGGTGCCACATTTACTAAATTTAGAAAATTGCAACAAGACAGCAGAAACAAAAAGCTCATAATGGAGTAACTTGATCTGTAGATGATCAACCAACAATCTGCTTACCCATAAAAAAAAAAGACAACTTGTTTCGGATAGAAAACATATTGTAGTAAATCTGCCACAGTCCTCGGGGAGGATAAATCAAGCAGGACTGAATAATAATGTCTTTTTGTACATTTATTCAAACTAACACTTTATAAAATGAGTGTTTCCAACACTTTGAGAGAAACTGCAGACACAATGAAATGGAAATAATATGAGTACATGAACCTATTCAGCCTCTGACAGCATCATGTCAGAGGGGAACTGATGTCCTTGACCTTTTTATTAGCTCCACACAACAATCAGGGGGAGGCAAAACGCTGCCGGTCGTTATTTGCATTGAAAATAAATTAATGCTCACGGGGAAATTATTTTCTTTCCTGTATTCATTCTCGCTTCCATTCAGTTTCTTGTCCTCGCAGCAGTTACAGCCATGTAAAGCTTTATACTGAAGCTTTTTTTCCCCTTTTATCCGTGTTTAATACGATCAGTTTGAAAAGTTGGTCACTGTAAGCCAGGTAAATGTGGTCTTCATGGCTTACATAGTCAGGATAAATATACAGGATCTGGTTCTTTTGTTGTGAGTTCTTTGTATTTTACCAAATCTAACCATTAATATTTTTTATTATTATTTATGCTTTGGACTTCCAAGAGCACGATGCAGATTTCTAATCAGATTCCTCAGCCAAAACTCTACTTATATTTAAATATTTAGCTTAAATAGCTTTTAAACTGAATGAGACACACAAATATTTTGCATCTCTAGGTAGCAATAAAACCACAATATAATGAAATTAGCATTCCTTTAAGGAAGGCATATTGCTTGCCTCATTTCAAACAAAGATCTTGTCTGATCTATTAGGGCTCAAAGTATGTGCTGGGGATCATTCTCAGCTAATACCACACCAAATTTTAGCTCCGTATCTAAAAAACCGTTGTTTTAAATTGAGTTGGCTCCATAAGACAATCAGTTGTAGAGGTACACCCAATGATTACTTTAAGAGCGTTTCATTGAAATCCATCCAGTGGTTCATGAGATATTTTGCTAAAAAAAACAGACAAATGAACACAGAGAGAGAGAAAAAATGACCCGATTACCTTTCATGGCAGGAGGGAATAACAGTTCTTTGTTTCACAATCTTTTATTCTTTCAGACAGGCTCACTGAAAATAAAAAAAATAAATAAAAAAAACCTTGAGTTCTTGTCACCAGCTGAACACAGCATGCAAGCTTTATGACTCAACCTGCACACTGACAGAAGCTGCATTTTAATGACGGGAAGCTGTTCACGTATATTTTACCTCTGAAACAGCCCGTTAAAAAACGAAGCGAATACGTCTGAGATCGCCTGGTATTTTGGTGCCGAGCATTTCTGACTGATCAAGTCCTTCAAACATTTCATTCCTGGCTTTCTGTCTCAGGAAATAAAGAAAAACCTCACCATGTTTAGTTGTACAATCATTATCATAGCATTAGCACGATATCTCATGAACCAGAGGACAGATTTTAATGAGGAAGTAATCCTTGGATGCACGTCTGCAACTAATTAAATATTGAGAGTCAACCCTAATCAAGATGGCCGCCACAGCAAAGCAACCAAAAGGACTAACTCAGTTTTACAGATATTAAGTTACATTTTGGTGTTGAAGTAGCTGAGAGTCATTCCCAACATTTATCTTAAGCACAAACTGTTCAGTTATTAAAACTTTGCCTTTAACTATTATAGTTATCACTGTCTGTCTGTTAGCCAAATTTCTCATGAACCACTGGGTGGATTTTAATGAAACTGACAAAGCTAGACTTGGCAGGATTCAGAACGCGCAGACACAGACAAAGTTTTAAGATGTTTATTGTAGACGCTTGGCAAACTGGATTACTGAAACTGCACTCAGCACTCATGGTGTGGTTTGGGGCGCAGGACCAGGACGGGTAAGACTGTCGGGAACTGGCGGTTGGGTGCGGCTGGGATGGTCAGATACGGGCTTAGGCGAGAAGGAGAGTCCAGGGCCAGGCAAGGGGTCAGAACCAGAGAATCCAAGGTTTGCAGCCAAATCCAGAAAGGGATGATCCAAAGGGTGAAGTTTAGAAACGAGAAGCGAGGTCGGTTACCGCGTGTCAGAGTCCAGGGAAGTATCCGGCAAGGAGAAGGCAAGGCTCGTGGGTCGAAGGTCAGGCAGGAACTGTGGATAAACGCTGGACATCTACTAGGTAAAGACCGTTCAATAATCTGATGATGGCGTCGGCATGGAAACAAGGGCGTGGCACAAGACTGAGGGACTGTGGAAAGTTACTGAGCTGTGGCAGGAACAGTGGAGCTGTGACAGAAGCTTTCAGAAAGTTATTGTTGGATAAAAAAATATACCTCATTAATTCCATTCAAGATGGCCACCGCTGTCAACTGACCAAGAAAAGCACAAAAATAGCTATAACTCAGCCGGTGTTACAGAGATTAAGCTAAATTTTGGTGTGGTAGTAGCTGAGAGTCAATCGCAACACATACTTCAACCATGCATAATGTCATTTAAAATGTTTGACTGAAACGGCTTCATCTCCCTTATTTCTCATCATAAGATTAGACTCTGGCATGAAAGGTGGCGGGTGATATGCATTTCTTCAAGGAATGCTAGGCTTTTAATTAATTATCGAGTGCTTTTAGTCAACTAAACAACTAAAACGACAAATATTTGGAACGGCGATGAGTTCGGTGGTTTGTTCCAAGACGTAGTGTTTAAATCATTATGTGCTTAAAAACTTCAGCTGTATTTTCAGCCTTTGTTATGCAGACATGGATCTTAACCGACAGTCTTTCAGTCAAGAAATGACTAATCCGCTCGTTATAGCCATTACCAGCAAAAAGGTGCTGTGTGGTTGTGTGGAGACGCCTCAGAACGTAATCAGGGTGAGTTATTAGGGAAATAAGGTTTTATTTCGCAGATTTACTGCTTTCCTTTGTGACCCTGTAAACACAGCTGTGGGGCACAGCCTCTGCTGCAGGCGAGATGAAAGACAAGGGACCGAGTTGTGTTTGCCAGCAGTCACAAAATAAAATGTGGCTTTTCGTGGATTTAGGTCGGAAAATAAAACGGTCGCTTGAGGCGTTGGTTTAAGCACTTGCGACGCCTTGTTTAGGGTCCGTTCGGTGACCTCGCGGTGACTATTCACACAGTCGCGCTTTGCGGTTTAGTGAGAGGCGTTTGGACATTTTATTCTTCTGACAGCACGGAGCCATCCTGCACTTCTGGATCATTGTCTAAATGCGCCGCACATTTGAAAAATAAGTTTGTTTTTCTGTGGGAAAGACTCACACAGAGGGTCAAAGTTCTTCAAAGCGATTCAGGTAAACACTTTGGCGTCACATGAACAATTTGCTCAAACCTCAGCTAATATGTACTTCATAAGGTCTCAGATTATACAGGGGAAGGACTTAAAAGGTATACAAATGCAATAGTACATCTGAGATCACCTAGTACTCACCTAGAAAAAAAAACCTGACCACTATATGATTTTTGTTGTATTTTTCCTTTCTTTTGAAGCTTTCCTTCCTCACGTTCATCTTTTTGTTAGGAGTAAACGTTTTTCACCTGCAGCCTGTCCTTTTCTACCAACGACATTTAGATCTAAATGCAGATCCAATTACTTTGTGGTGACATGTCAGTGTTTTAAGTGAGTGAAGCCCCCATCTTTATCTTCTAATCCACCAGTCTCTCTCTGGAGGCAACAAAAGTGTTTTGGTTGTGAGGGAAAGTCTGATTTATGCTCCAACATGCAGCGACTTCTGTATTTGGCTCGAAGTGGTATGACATTTCTAGATAGCATTTATTAATTTTTAGGCCGTGAGTAAAATGGTAATATCTGAGAAATCATCTAATTTCCTCCAACTTGATGCCTTCTACTTCGAACTTCCTCAACGTGAAGTTTAGGGAAGTCTGAGAAGCGTTTGCTGAACGTCACGCGCCTTTTTCTCATTAGAGAAATCCTCCTGGATGGCGGTGTTTAGCCAGACAAACTTGGGGGGAACAATTAGACGCCCTAATCTCACGTAGGCAAAGCCTTTACCTCCCCCATGAATAATTCAGTATTTAACCAACTGAAGCTGATAAAAACAAAACGCATTTCTTTCTGCCAAATGAAGGCTGCAGTCGCAAGTGTTTGTCTTCCGCTGGCAGTAAAAGTTGAAAGAGAGAGAGCTGGTTTCTTCCAAAATGTAATCAGTTTAATGTCTGAAGTCAGCCAAAGTGAGACAACATCAGTTATGAAAGGATGCTGTGAGCGCTGTGGTGCAATAACGCCTCTGTGAGACGTTTGTCTGCCAAGGAGGCGAAGAACCAGACCTTTAAAGGGAAGCAGCTCATATATTTGTTTCAGGTGGGGTTTTTTTTTTTTCGTTTTTCTTAAAAAGTAGCGCATGTTAAGGAGGGAAAAAGAAACTGAACACAACAAACAGCAGCAGGGTGCCTTTAGGATAAGTAAAGTTTGTTTTTTCCAAATGTAAAACTGCATGGTGAAGGAAACGGCAAGAAAAGGAAGCAACGCCTCACCGACTGAAGTAATAAATGCATTTTAAGCGGTGAGTCATTCTCAAAGCTAGAAAAAAAAACAAAAAACAACCAGTCAAGCTGTCATTTTGTGGCAGCATTTTTTAACACAACGTCTAATGGAACTTCATTGCCCATGGAAAATAAAAGACAGCATTCAGCAGGGGAGGGGGGGTTAGGGAAAACAACGTTAGAAAATAGCCACCTGTAGGCCTTCTGTTGTTCACGCTTCAAAGATCTTAACCCAGAGGAGCTTGACGGAGGTATGCATCTTGAGATCAGGTGTGTGTTTTTGTTTTCTCCTTAAGTCCCCCCCCCCCAACAGTGGCAGGGAGGGGAGATGTGAAATATGAGCAGTATAAGAGGAGAACAACATGCTGTCAAACAGGAAACAAACTCTGGCTGCTTTACACATTTGTGCCCAGTCAGAACTCACTTTTTTCATATTTTAGAGCACATTTCTATCATTGCACCACTTAAATCAAAAACTATGAAAAATGTCAATCTAATAGGCTTAAAAGGAGAGCTCTTAAAAGTGTAAATCTTTTGACGTGGGGTTCTGTGGTAAACTCGTGAACCATTAAAAATCTTTCATGTTGTGAATGGTTCTTTGAAGGAGCTCAGTTTAGAGAAAAGACGTTTAACCACACGTGTCAAACCGAAGGCCCGCGGGCAAGATCCGGCCCCTCTGTAACATTTCATCCGGCCCTGTAGTCTGGGACAGATCGAGTCTCTGATTCTTATTTTGCTTTAAAAAAACTGAGCCTAATTAGTGAAGTTTTCTCTTGACAGTGACTTAGAAGCCAACAATATAGAGTTTTAATTTCTGTATGATCAGGTTTTTGTTGATGGCTTTTTAAAAAATGTTTTAATGTTAAAAAATTCATTTAAAAGCTGAGTGAGGCGTAAGAAATGACAGCTAATGATGAGCTTTTTGAAGTTTGATCTATTTGTCTGTGTTCATTAAAGTCTGTTTGCTCTAAATTCTATATTTAGATATTTCTATATGAATGATTTGACAGAATACATCTAAAACCAATAAATTTATGTAATTTTGAATAAATATTGATCGTGATTGGCCCTTGGCTAGGACCGAATTTTTAATTTTGGCCCCCTTGCGTCACTGGGTTTGACACCCCTGCGTTTAACGGTGTGGTTCGTTGGAATGCTCCCTTAGGAAGGGATAGTCTGGTCATTTTTAAAGTGACGTTCTGTCAAACAGTTAAATAGTCAGAATCTTATCAGTCATGGCTGATAATAGCAGCAACAGTAGCACGTGTGCTGCAGCCTGGGGGACTTCCTGCATGAATATCATAACATTTCTGCCAAAATAATCAAGTATTTTGAAGCGAACAGCAGTGTAAAAATTTATATGGAGTGCTTTAAGATCCGCTTTGGTTTTGGCCCTGCTTGGACTAGCCATTAGCTCATCATTTCTTCAACCTGACTTTGTTTAAATAGCTATCTACAACAGATTAAATAATATTTGTTCATAACTTTTCAACAAAACTTCACTTCCAAAGATCTCAAATAGCCGTTTGGGGTATTTTGCTTGCTGTATTTTGAATTCTCGTATTACTGCTTTTTAAAAAAAATGTGTCCTAATATTTTGCTCCAGTTCTTAAACTTCTAAACACTGCCATTCAGACAAAACAAGAGTTCAATGAGGCCAAACTCAGGACGATGTGAGAAACGGCCCCAAATGTCCACTGAAAGTTGCAATATAAAACCGCCAAGCAGAAAGATCCATAAGTTAGATCAATATACCCAGAGGCAGCAGACATATGAGACAACTGTCACTGAAGATAAATATATCATCACTGCATTTGAGACAGAATTTGGAAAAAAAAAATAAAGTTCAGAAAGAACACAGATGCCTTGGTCCTCAGTGGTATCTAAGACACCTATGGTTAGCTTGCTGAAGCCATAAATAAGTCAGCCTGAAACAATAAACTGAAAGAAGAAGAAGTCCATTCATCATCCTTGAAATATTATTGATGCACTTGGCACATCTTGCCCCTGTTAAGAGTCTGCTTCAGTAAATCTGGCATCCGTCTTTGCAGAGCAAAAGAAAAGCACCACCAAGCTTGAGACAGTCCATTTCATCCCTGAAACCCCACGTCTTTTCCTTTCTAATGGTCTGAAAACACTCAAAACACTCAGCTGTTTGGCAAACAAGGATATGTGTCCATTTTCTGTTCATCATGGTTTGTGCTTCCTAACATTTTGAAGTTTTAAAGTATTTTTGCAGCATAGGACAATCCTGAGCTTCAAGCTATGTGGAAAACCTGCTTTTTGTTTATTATCACCTGCTGAAGATTTTAAAAAATCACATGAACCATTGAGCAAATTTTCATGAAACTTGCAGAAAGTAATCATTCGATGTACATCTTCATCTGGTTAAACTTTGGAGCCAAACCAATTCAAGATGGTCAACACAGTTAATTGACACTGGCCAACACAAAAATGTCTATAACTCAGTGAATTTTACAGATATCGAGGTACAATTTGGTGTGGTATTAGCTGAGAATCATCCTCGACACATACTCTGAGCTGCAACAAATATTTTTCCACAGCACTGTTTCTAGAAATGTTTCCAAACACAGAAAACAACCCAACAATCGCCGTGCTTCCTCTGCCAGGCCTGTATGTGGTGATGTAACGCTGCCACGAAGACACACCAGAAACAAAAAAGAAATGGAGACTACAAGAGCAAAGACCAAATCCTTTTTGTGGAACGTCTTTGCTCCACGTTAAACTACTATCAACTGAGAGTTGTGTAAATTCAAATCCATGGACATAACGGGCAATTTCCTGTTCAGAGAGTAGCTGTTAGCTTGACTTCGTGTAAAAGATTTCTCCCCGATTCTCCAAGCTGAGATCACTCTGACTGCTGTGTTGTTCCAAGTTTTTGTAATCAGTGGAAGATTGATCTTTTAGCAGCATTCAGATTTTGAACAACTGTTTAATAACCAGGCCCGAATGTTTTCAGTCTATACTCACTAACTTCATAAAAAAATATCTTTTTTTTTCAGATATTCCTACAATTTACAGTTTACAGTGCACTGATGTTCTGAACTAAGACTGCAGGTAAGATACTAATTGCTCATAAGTGTTATTCTAACCTGTTTAGTCATGTTATCACATGTTTCACTGCATTGTTTTTATGGGTTGTTCATTATTTCTATACAGTATTTTGGTTAGGTTTTAAATTTTAAAATCCTTGTGATCAACAATTTACGCAAGGCATCATGGGTAGTAGGAATAAGATGCATCTCAGCCTCTTCTTGCCTCAGTCCCACCTTCGTAGTAGCTTGTATTGTGTGGTAAAAGCCATTTTTATTTAGGTAAATCTACATTTGGAAGCTATTTTAATGCAATTTCTTTCACTGTTTTTTTAAATTATTATTATTGTTGATCATAGACTTTATTCTTTGCCTAAAATCAGCTCAGCAGAGCAGATAAAATCCTCAAATCTATTGGATCTGTATGGGAAAGATGTGACCAGCCCAGGATTTACAGCCTGAAAACTGAAACAGTTGTTTATTTTTTCTGCCTTTTACCATTTTCGAGTTGATAAAAAAAAAAGCTTGAAGATATAATTTACAGTTAGGTCTGTATTTTTAATTCACAGACCTTGAAACTTCATGACATCTGTCGTGCTGATGGCGTATTGTGTAGCGTTGCGTGGGTTTGAGTGGAACCCGATTTTCTTTCTTTGGTCTGACTTACAGGTTTTCTTTTTAATTAATTCACCTTTTTTTTATTTGCTGTAGAGTTTGACTCCTTTCTCCAAAAGCTGCCATTGAATTTGTCCAATAAATAAACTGATAAAGCGTTTAATTTATCACCATCCCCTGCAGCTGCACAAGCAGGACACTGTAGGAATGGTAAAAGTTCTGCTCTGTGCTCCTCTCCCTTTATGAAAAAGGTTAACTTATCGATTGCCATTGAATAATTCAGTCTGTAACTGCATCGCATTAAACCTTTGAATCAAAATTGAAAAAACTCAGGATGGTGTTGGACAAACAAGTTCTCGTTTCTCTCCTCCTTTCCTCCTCCGCCTAAATCCTATTCTTGAATCTTAATGTCTCTCGTCTGCAACACAAGACGATGAGACAAAACGGAGAAGTAGCTGCAACAAGCCTTCAACAAAATGAGACAATTTTCCCTCTGAGATGTTGTTTTAAATCTAAGTGTGATGTTCGAAGCAGCTGCATCGTCCACTGATTGCTTTCCTGCAGCCCACCGCTGCGTTTTATGATCTCTTCCAGATGAACATTAACAGTTTGTGTCAACATTTGTAATTACTTTTTATTCATTTAACGACATGGACAAATGTTACATGCGGCTTTTATAGGTCACGGTTGGTTAGAAAGACTTCTTTAAAAGCAGTTGTGTGCATCTGGGTAGAAATCAGATCAGTCTAAATAAAGATAATAATCAATCCTCAGAGTTTTTGTACACTGAACTAAAATATAAACGCTTTTGTTTTCGCTCCCATTTTTCACGAGCTGAAATCAAAGATGGAAGACTTAGTAGGGATGTTTCTCTCAAATGTTCACAAATTTGGGTAAATCTGTGTTAGCGAGCGCTTCCCCTTTGCCGAGATAATCCATCCACCTCACAGGTGTGGCGTATCAAGATGCTGATTAGACGGTATTATTATTGCACTGAGCAGCACATTTGGCTCCAGAGAGCCTTGATAGTCTTCAGATTTCATTGTACAAAGAGGTGCCTGTTTCACAAAACTGGCCAAGAAACTCCAGTTTTGTCCCATCTGTCCAAAGAGCATTCTCCCAAACGTTTTGTGGCCGTTGTTAATAATTTGGTGTCCTCCTCGGTTGTTTGGCTCAAACAGACCGAAGGTGCCATCTGACACTGATGACCCTTGACCTCGGAGTTCAGCTCTAATCTCTTTAGACGTTTTTCTTGTCTCTTTGGTTACCATTCATATTATCAGTCTTATCAGTTGTCCTCTTGTGGACATGTCCAGGGAGGCTGTCTCCAGTCCTGTGGACCTGAACTTTCTGTAGTCTCAGGAACATCCAGCTGCTTGGAGACGGTCTTATAGTCTTTACCTTCAACCTGCTGCTCAATCATTGTCTTTCTAAGCGACAACATGTTCAGTGTGTTACACACCACAACAACAAACAGCCCTGTGACTACTTTTCATTCTTTAAATAGACTGACTGAATACAGGACTACAGACACCTGCAGGACACACCTTAGTTTAACATGTCCCTGTGGACAAATTAGTTTCTGTCTTCTCTAGAGGTACCACCCTTTTTTTCCCCAAGGCCAGTTTTTTTTTTTTTAAATATTCTATTGAACCAAAGTTCAGAAACAGTGACTAGTTTTCATTAGTTGATTTTTTTTAGTCTTTTTTTAAATGTATTGTTTTTGTCAGTTTCAAATTATTTCAGTGACCTTTGTGGGTTTTTTTCTTTCTTTAATGAAAGGGTACAAACAAATTTGTCTGCATCTTGAATGTATCCACTGTTTCCAAACAGGCTGTGTCGGCTCTTTGAAAAATAAATCCTATTAGCAAAAGGTAACAAAGAGGGAAATGCATGTTGATTTTTCTTACTTGTAAGAAAAAAACGACTTCCTGAAAGCAAATGGGCCGGACTGAAAAGATATTTTCTTCCATCCGAACTTCACTGGCAGCAGATTGTCGGCAGTATTTCATGAAAATGATTGAAGGGATAGTTTATTGTGTAGTACTAATAAGCAGTCAGACATTCTTTGCAGACCCTCCAGGATTTCGCGATGTTGCGATCGCAACTATTAACGCAAAATCAAGCAAACCCCGCGCAATCGCAACTTTTTGCAACTTTGCCCAAAACGCCGAAACTTTCCCGCAACTTTAACCCAATATTTATTGTTCCTGAAGCGATTCGCCACCGTTTCTGCAGTCTAGTCTCTTCTTTGTGGGTTTGTGTAGCGTGGAATACAAAATAACCCCAAATAACTCAGGAAGAAGACACGTGACGTCACTTCCTGTTAACATCAGAATGCCGGGAGCGTGCAGGAGCAGCGACCGAAGCCAAAATGTGCGCTAATGCTTCACATTTGCCCACAAAGATTTCAGCAAACCAGTTTCCTCCCCAGCTGCAGCTGTTTTGCACGTCCTGCAGTGTAATCATGGAACATAAACGCATCGACAAACACTTTGTGTCTGCAAAACATGTGAGGAGAGCTGCAGACCAGGGACAATCCAGAAATGCTCATGAATGTCAGTTTAGAAGCTGTCAAAGTTCTCAAATAAAGCACCTTTTGAGAATGTCAATGTTTGTTGGGAATTATCTTAGAAAACTAGGAAGTATTTTTGGTTTATATATTAAAAGTTATGGTTGTTTATTGATTTTAGTAAAAAAAAAAAAATTGCAACTTTTAGGAAAATGCCCCGCGAAATCAGGCATTTTAGCCGCAACAATCACAAAAAATGCCCAGGAAATCCTGGAGGGATTGACTTTATCAGGTTTTATGTACAAACATGGTCACTTTGGGTTCCAAAACTTCACATATCAGAAACTTTGGAACACCAATGAAGATATTTGGTTTGATCCACCCAACCTTACTGTCCTGAAGGGTCGAAGACCTCGTTAACGGAAGCCTCACCTGACCTCCAATCACGTTTATCACACCTTAATTATTGGCTCAAACTGTGAATCCTGCTACAGGATGTAAAATGTCAAGATGTCACAAGACAAGAAAAATGGCTTAATTCATGTTGATTAATATGATGAATCACTGCATGAATCCAACCTTAGTGAACACACCCACTAATCAGAACGCTCTGAGCGGCTCTCGGCAGGAGGCGGGGCCTGAAAGGATCAGGTTGGTGGTCCAGTCTGGTTTTTTTATTTTCCATCAGAGGAGGCAGGGGGACTGCAGGAGGGCGGAAAGCACTTCACTGTGCTCTCCGTGTTGTCTGTGGCAGGCACAATAATGAACAAGAACGCTCTCAGAGAAAATTAGCTGCATTCTTGTCTGGGTGCAGAGAGATGTGTGCAGCCTGAGGAAGGTAAGTCGTTTCTTTTTCTCCTGATGCATGCTCAGTAATCCAGGTAGATACATCTAAAAAAGGTTGAGGTTGAATCAAACTCATTTATTAATTTCTTTCTGTTTTTTAGACATTTATTTAATCTATGCATCCTGTTTCACACCTGTTTTATCTAGATTAAAGACTACCTACCTGTTGAGGGGAGATGTTCCAACTGTTAACATATTTAAACCTAAAAAAGCCACCTGTTGTTTGTTTATTATCAATATTTATTTAATTTGTGTGCTTTTTGTTTTGATTATTTGATTACGCCGAAATCATTGACCCAAAAAGGTTGCATTAATTAACGTGGCTAAACTTCTACAAGACGGGGTTTTTTTCTCTCTCTCTCTCTCATTGTGTCTGTCGTTGCCCCTTTAAAATAACAATCACAACATCTGAAACACAAACACAAACAATGTTGCAGGATGCAAACCGTAAGCCACACGTGGAGCAAGGGAAGGCGCCGGATGGAAGGAGGAAACAGGAAACGATCTAACGAGGTTGTGTCAAGTCCTCTGGACGGGTTCTTCTTTTGTTGAAACGTTTCGTCTTTCCTCCAGAAGACTTCTTAAATCGGAGGAGCAGCAAGCGGCCATGAATCAACCGGTCACGAGCGAAAGATGGACCATCAGTCTAACGACCGATCGTTAGGGCCCTGATGGCTGCTCGCCGTTCACAGGAGGCAGACTGATAATCGTAATAACAGCATTGTTAGAGGGTGACAGTTGGGACACGGAAACCTCCGCCCCTGTTTGACGAAGATGGCTTCCTTTACGCCCGTCTCAAACCAACGCTCCTCTCTGTCGAGGATGTGCACATCTTCATCCCTGAAAGAGTGACCTTGTCCTTCTATAATGGGCAAATTGTAACCACTTCCTCGATCTCTTTTTGAGTGTCTCTTATGAGAAGCTAAAAAGTGTCTGAAACATTTGGAGCAGGACAAGCACAACCTTTTGCGTCAATGATTTCGACATAATCAAAAAAAAAAGGACAAATGAAAAGAAATACTGATAACAAACAAACAGCAGGTGGCTTTCTTTTAGGTTTATTTATATTAACAGTTATAAGATCTCCCTCAACAGGTTGGTTGTCTTTAATCCAGATAAAACAGGTGTGAAATAATAGATAAATAGCTTAAACAAATATCTGAAAAAAACAAGTTTGATTCAAAGACTGGAATCCATCTGCAGTCGAAAAAAATGACGGAATAACTGAACCTTCTCAGCTGAGGCACTCCGAGACGCGTCGTGCTGCTAGTGCTCAAGGTTGATGCAACATAGTCACGAATGTCACAAAGGTATTAAATTATGAACTTCAAGCAGTGACTCATCCCTGAGGAGAATGGGCAGCGTTTTAGGAAATGGACTTCTTGCGCTGTAATTCATCTGGAGAGTGCTCCCCCTTTCTTCAGAGCCAGCACACTTCGTTACATTACACAGCGTTTGTGGAAACGGTAACACACGTGAGCCGACCTCCTCCGGCAGCAGGAGACAGAGGCGCGGGGTTGTATTTTACACGACGCGGTGTCGTGACCTGAAGGAAACAGTTAGGGAAAGTTACTCAAAAGCTGGCAGACTGGAGCAGTATTTGAAAGATCTCTGTAGAAATATTGACATTTTTGGACAGGATTGTGAGGATTGCCTCCTTCTGAGACTCTTAAATCTGTTTGTATCAGAAAAAACGTGCAATTGGCATATTATTGTTTAATGCTAAAGGATAAAATCACTGCAGTAAACCTACGGTTTCCCTTTTTATCCTTTCATCCTGACACTCGACACCTTTAGACTACTCAGCCCTTCGGATTGGTCAAACATATTTTTATCCTGCAGATCATCAATGCATAGCACTTGAATATAATAACACTTCTTTGAAATACTGTTATTGTGCTCATTGATATGAAAAGAACATTTTAATTGCTTGTTATTTAAACTGATATGTTTTTTAATATATATCCTTGGATCAAATTAAGAGACTACTGCAATATATACATATATATTTTTCCATTTTTACTATCTATATATGTTTGAGTAATGAACATTTTTGTTTTATTCTATAACCTATTGACATTTCATCCAAATTTGAAATAAGAGTCATTTGGAGCTTTAATTTGCAGGACACGACAGATAATGCAGAGAAAACGTTTAAAACGTAAATGTTTTAACTTTGGAAGAGCTCAGAAAAGACTGCAGTAATCCTGGTTTTTAAGCACTGCTGTTACACATTTTGGCACGCTCTCCATCAGGTTTTCACTTTGCTGCTGGGTGACTTTTTTTTTTCTTTTTTTTTACCACTCCTGGCGCAAAAAACTCAATTAGCTGAGCTCTGTTTGGCGGCTTGCGACCATCCGTCTTCCTTTTGATCACACGCACAAAAGGAGACGAAACTCAACTACATTCAGGTCGTGTGTTGTCTTTGTTTTACAGCTGCTGCCCCAAGCAATAAACTACTACTTTGGTTAAAATTGCCTACAGTCAGGCTACATTAGGTCGACTAATGCCCCTGATGATTTTCCGTTTTATCGAATAAAAACACCCATTTATGAATTCAAGACTACATTTTATTGGCCAACTAGTTTCAATTCTGCGATGGTACTCCAGCTTCAAGGACAAAACATCTCCCTTTTACATCCACTCATACAACAACAAGAGCAGATCAGCCTTTGGATTACTCATGTAAATTGGAGAATTATACTGTTCGCTGATAGCTTTTAATTAAATCTTATCTGTAGAGGATGATGCGCAGCCTCAGTCCCTGTAGGGCCTGGCTGGTCAGTGCAAAGAAAATGCCATTAAGGTGGTGACTACTTAGGCTTATTATAGCTATTTTTTGTAGTCTAATGAATGTCAGTAAAAAATATTTTAAAAAGAAGGGAAGCTAGCTTAGATTTCTATTTGAGAAAATTCGAATCCTCACATTGAAGAAGCATAGAAGCAAATATATTCAGAAAAGGGAAAGTCTCAAACAATAAAATGAATCAGGTCTGACATTTGAGATGAGTGTCTGTCCTAATGAGTGTATTAATAATTCTTTCCCGGAGCAAGAAAATATGGGACATGAGGAAGTCGTACGTTGGAGCCGGAAAAGGTGGGAGGGCAACAACGAGCGGATCGGACTGAAAAGGTCACTTCACACATCGAACACCACTTCATCATTTCATCTCTGTGTTGCTGTCACCTTAGCTGCCCTGTCTGTGGTAATTCATGCATGAATGAAACAAAGCGGAGAGATTTACTGATCGGCCATATCATTATGACCACCATACACAGGGCTGTGCACAAGTTTGAAAAATCAACCTAGTTTTTTTTTATCTTTTGCATCCAAGGAGGTCTTATTTGTAATTTTTCCAAAATAATCAACAGTTCCTCGGGCTTTCTGAAGGTCACTCAAAGGTTTTCTTTGTACTTTGGCTGCTTGTATCTGAGCACAGCAGCACATTGTGCAGTGTGGGCTTAAAAAATAAAGAAAAGTATAAAAGAGAGAACAAAAGAAGTAGCGTTTCCAGCAGATGAAGAGAATGCAAAAGTTATATTTACAAGCAATAAGGGAAAATACAGCCTTCAGTTGATTATCTATTGTATGATAAGTGTTTAACGAATGGCTCCTAGAATCACCTCGTATTATTTCTTCTGTCAAACTGTTATCTTTGGTGTTTTTATTAACTCAACTCAAAGAAATGGGAGAAATTGTGTCTTTATGACCAGCTGCTGGTGACAAAGAGCTTAAAGATCTAATTTAAAACCGTTTTCTTTCCTAAGTTGTTGATTATTTGTCGACACAACGCTGAACCACACAACGCCGTGTGGTTCAGAAATAACAGAAATAATATCCCTCTGGGAATGACAAACTTTGACAGACTTTCAGAAAGCCTGAAAACCTCTTGATCGAGTCCACTTTTAAAGATTTCAATAAAAAGCACGGCTCCTGGGAAGCAAAAGTATAAAGAAATGATGGACGAGACCAGATTTTTGAATGCTACAAAAACTGGTTTGTTTTAGTCACAAGACCAAATCTGACCAAGAACACAGAATATCTCGAGAAAGAGGATATCTCAGTTGGTCTTTTGGTCTTGTTGATTACAGAATGTAGTCTCTATGGATGCTTTTGGTTTCTACAGATACCATCTCATCTAATACCATCAGGTTGGTATCTAGATGTTTTTAAAAAGGTACTAGCCAGAGGGGTACATCATCTTTTTATTGCATTAACAACTGCACAATGATAACAAACACGCAGTCGAGCATGATACCAGCTTAACCTTGCATGTTTCGACCATTTCAGCTCTGTGACTACCTTCCCTGGTGGCTCAGAGGTATGCCAGCGCCTCATTCTGCCTCGGTCCTTACATAAATCCCATTAAGACAAACAGAAAACGTCTGACAATTATCCTGCGAATGCCAGGATTTTCTGGCAAATCGCTGTATTGTAACAACATCGGCATTACTCGCTTTACCTGGTTGTGGTCATAATATTATGGCGGAACGGTATTAGAGATGGGGCTATTCTTTCGAGCCTGGGGGCAGCCTGAACAGCACATGTGCCACGTGTCGCTGAAGCAGCTCGATTACATAAATGTGTCACCCAGAACTGATTTACAGCCCCGGCTTTTAACTCCACGAACAGATTGTCTTTAACTCCCACAGCCTCACAGAACATTGTTGCTGAGTGCAGGAATAATGCACATCATTGTTTATATCTCGGTAACCTCGTTTCACCTCAGGTCAGTGTTAATTTATTTCCCATTTGACCCTTTCAGCAGTAACGAACCAATGCTCCAACACTTGTGGACCGGGGAGAAAACTTGTTGCTGAAGCAGCACTGAATCTTTTTTTGTCACAGGTTCCTCACCACGCTGAGAAATCTCATTTCAGCTAAACATCCTTTACAAATATCACCGCAACCCAACATATTCATTCACAGCTTGTGGCTTTTTTGTTTCCCCCTCCGGCCGCTGAAGCTGAAATCCCAGCATTAAGTGTTTATTTGTGACTTTTTATCTCGCTCACTGACATCTCAAACACAGACTCCGAGCGTGAGGTACTGAGTGAGACTATCAGCACCTCTCTGGGGGTTATATACTGTCCTCCTCATGCTTCATTTCTTGGCCTGTCAGCTGATGAATGAGTTCATATTCAGATGCACACATGAGACCTTCAAGGAAGCCACTGTATACGCTGGAAGACCGTCTGCCCTTAAAAACATAATTATTTGCGCTTTAATTTATCTCCTCGCAGCACGGTTGGCTGGATTTCTCATAATGCCACAAATGATTTTCTTTCAGCCCCCGAGAGGATCATTATTTCTACTCTGGCGTCCTTATGTTTACTCCTGTTGCCTCTTGGTGACATCTTATTTTTATTTCCCCATTGTCATCTCCGCCCCCCTCTTACACAACATCAATCTGACCGGTTAAATAGAGGTTAAGCTAACTTTAGGTATTAATAAGAAGGTATTTTAAGGTTGTCAGCTTGCACAGACCAAACAAAAAAAAAGAGGAAGCTTTAGTGAAAGGGAATAAAAATGAAAATACAGGTGCCCCATGGTTCAGCCCCATGGTTGAGGGATATTTGTACCTTTTATTCTGACCTGGGAGACGAATTGAGGTCAGATCATTTGAAGTAAGGTTCAAAATTACGACCGATTATATCTTACCTGTTAGCTTTGAACAACCTCAGTTTGGAGAAACAGAGTTTAGCTCTGACCGAACTGAGAAGCTAACGGCTAGCTAGTCTAAATGTGGATCGCTGTTGTTTTAAAACAACTTAAATCTTGACTTTCACCTTTACATCTCATTTAGTTTCACATTACACTGTTATTTACTTGGATATCTACCGTTTTCTCTTTTAGAACTTACACTTTCATTATTTATAACAGAACAATTACACAGCCATACATGGTACAAAATATAGGTGTTGACAGTATGAAGTTTTCCATAAAATAAACATCTTAGCATGGTCTCTTACGACCTCAGCGTCACATCTGTGGGCTCATCATCACACAGCTCTAAGATAAGGATACACTTTGGGAGGGATAGCAAAACTCCATATGTCTAAGGACAAACCTGTTGGACTTATTTACATCAAAAGAGCTTCTGCAGGCCCCCAACGCAGGCTAAAAGTCGTTTTTTTAAGTCTTAATGAGTAAGTTATCTTTTCCATTTTATACAGTTCCCTCACTTTTTGAACCCATGAGTCATAGGAAGGTGGTTCCAATTGCATCCACCTGATTGTAACACATTTCAGGGCTGCTGTAAGGAGTATATTTAGCAGATATACTTTAGCCCGTTCTTGGATACCAGCTGGCTTAATACCAAGTAACGCAACTGCAACATCTTTTGGTATAGTTACCTGAAAGATATGGTTTATAGCACTATACACCTCATCCCAAAAGCTTTGGAGTTTAGGGCATGACCAAAAAATGTGTGTATGATTGGCGACCGCTGCGCCACAGTTTCTCCAGCACAAGCTTGGTACATTAGGATCCATCTTAGCGACTACATCTGGTGTTCTGAAATATCTGCTAATAATTTTCCATTTATATTCCCACCACGTATTTGAGTTTGTAACCCGATGTGCCTCGGTCCAGCCTCCCTCCCATGTTTCGTCAGAAATTATTTTGGCCGTCTCTGCCTCCCATCTTTGTTTTAACCAAGCGAGTTTGTTAAGGTTCATTGACAGAAATATACTATATAACTTTGTTATTAATTTTTTATCCCCACCCCCTTTTCTGGAAATGGATTAGGAGATTTTCTATTGGTGTGGGGTTTAGTACTCTTTCCCAGTCCCTGTGTGCTGACAAAAAAGAACGCAACTGTATCTACAGTTTTTAATAAACGCAATTAGCTTCAGCAGCTAGCAGGGTGCAAAATCACAAATTCTTGCTCCAAAAGTCCAACAAGGGAACACCCATAAACCAGATCCTTCTGTTCTGAACAAAGAAAGGAGGCGGAGATGCATCCATCTTTAAACTGTTGATAAATCACATGGAGACACCAAAAACCAGACATGTGGTGCAAAAAACAAAAAGCAGAAAATCCAAATCTTTTGAAATATTCGGAACAGTGTGGATGGGTTGATTACCTTTCCATAAAACCCCGCTTCAGAAGATTAATTTAAACTTAAATCAGATTAATATTGAGGTATTTTATAGGTGTCAGGTTGAAGAGCCTACACTGTTAGTGGATGAAAAGGAAATTGCAAGTGCTCCATATTTCACCCCTGTTTGCTATGCAGCATCGCTAATGAAGTAAGAAGATTGCCAAGTGATATTTTTACCTTTTAATCCGAGCTGGGAGATGTATTTAATATGTTCCGTCAGTTTGTTTCTTTGCGGACGAGAAGAAAAGCAATTAAGGAGTGAAGAGCCTGCTTTATAAAAACCTGCCATCACGAATTTGTTGTTAAATATATTTTCTTTGTTATCTTGTTTTGCAGATTTATCACTGTGAGACCTTTCAGGGTGAACAAAGAAGACATCTTGAATTGTTCAGTGATTAAATCGTGATATGTTTTCATTAAGAATTTCAGACTCGCTAAGACAAATTGCTGCGGCGTCACGGCTGTCAAAAATATGACATTCAGCCAAGGAACCCGGACAACATGATCTATGGATTGTTGGCGAAGGCTGTTGCATCTGTAAAATGAAGCCGAAGAGTAGCTTATCCGGCTGGGAAAGCTTTTACTCTCTACACTGGATGGAGCAGAAAACAGGAGGAGCTGCAGATCTTAATGAATAGATTCACCCAGGAGTTTACGATGGTTCCTGCTGAGAACATCAGTGCGTTTTCTCCAGCAGATTTCTGCCCAAACTGCAGCTCCTCCACCCAGGCAGAAGTAGATGTCGCCAAGGCGGTGGTTTTAGGGGTCGTGCTGGTGGTGTTTGTAGTGTTCGGCGTCCTCGGCAACATCCTGGTCATCCTGTCTGTGTTGTTCCATCGCCAGTGGCGCTCTGTGACTCATTACTTCATCGCCAACTTGGCAGCTGCAGACCTGCTGCTCAGCTCCGCCGTCCTGCCCTTCTCTGCCACCTCTGAAGCTCTGGGCAGGTGGGTGTTCGGACGCTCCTTCTGCAACGTCTGGGCCGCCCTGGACGTCCTCTGCTGCACCGCCTCCATCCTAAGCCTGTGTGTGATTTCCATCGACCGCTACCTGGCTGTCAGCTACCCTCTGAGGTATCCGGCCATAGCTACCGGGCGGCGAGGCCTGACCGCGGTGGCAGCTCTCTGGGGAGTCTCGGCAGCAATATCCGTGGGCCCTTTGTTTGGCTGGAAGGAGCCAGACCCAGAAGATGAGACCGTGTGTCGAATCACAGAGGAGCCGGGCTACGCTTTGTTCTCAGCCTTAGGGTCGTTCTACATACCCCTGGCCATCATCCTGGCCATGTACTGCCGCGTGTACACTGTGGCGAGGAGGGAGACCAAAACCCTCAGGGAGAGCAGGAAAGGCGAGGAGGTGGAGATGGAGGGGGTGATGCTGAGGATACACAGAGGGAATTCTGCTCAGGCGGAGAAACAGGAGGAGGAAAAGATGGTGGTGAACAAACGGCCCTCGTTCCACCTGCTGAAGATGCTGAAGATTTCAGGAGAGGAAAAAGCTGCCAAGACTCTGGGCATCGTGGTTGGGTGCTTCGTTTTGTGCTGGCTCCCTTTTTTTCTGGTTTTACCCATTGGTAGGTACCTCCTGAACCCTCTGCACCAAACCCAGCAAAACCTCAATTTATTGAGTTTAATTAGGAGAAAATTTGAACAACTGTTTCCAAATGCAAAAATAAACCACCATCCATTCCTGGCTTCGAAGTAAATCGTTCAGAATATTCTTTTTAATTAAAGCTAGTTAATTAACTGCAGATTAAATTATTTAAAACCCAAAGAGTTTAAGCAAGAACAAAGTCAACTCAAGATGGCCACTACAGTTAAAAGTCATTAACAAAAACATAAATGGCTATAACTCACTCAGTTTTACAGATGTTGTGTTAAACATTGGTGGGGTTGTAGCTGAGAGTCGACAACAAAACGTGCTACAAGGGCTACTTATTGCACAAGATATTTACTTTAAACTTTAACAATAACTGTTACAGTCAACCCTATTGTTCTGTTAGCAAAAAATCTCATGAATCACTGGGAAGATTCTGAGGAAATATTCAAAAAGTATTCATTGGATGTGCATCTACAGCTGATTAACTTATGGAGTCAATCCAGTTCAAGTCCTAACCCTTTTTATTGCCTTCTAATACGTTTCATTTTATGATTTAAGAATCTAAAACGTCATACTTGAAGTTTCAAAGAATGCCAATGGTTCTAAACAGAAGCATCCTAATGAGGATGACGGAGAAAGTTAAGGCCAACGTTTTGCTCTTTTCTGAAGTGATAACTGTTAGTGCGCCAACATCACTGTCGAGTTTGTTTACAGGAGCTGCAGACTTGAAAGCTCCAACCAGGAGGAGTAATTAAAGCTCTGCTTTCCGAGGCCAGTCAAAGGTTAAAAGCGGCTTCCAAGAGCACAATTTATTATCGCTGATGAGTTATGCAGAAGAAACCGGATATGTCACCCGCATCTTTGTTTGGCTTCGAGAGAGATTCTTGCACTGTTGTGCGACGATTTTGCCTCTGACAAAATAAAAAAACAAAACCAACTCACAGGGACTCTCAAACTGCACGCCTAAAATGTTAGTGAGCGATTGATTTTTTGAAAATAATGAATTCTAAGAATTTAAAAGCGCATTCAAGATTATTTTGTTAGTTATTGTAGAATAAAATGTCTGCACCTGCTTCAAAACAGTTCTCTACAAACAGGCAGTAAGAAGATAAAATAAACACTTTCACTCTCACACACACGTTACTAAAAATAAAAAAAAAATCTAATGATTTATAAAATGTGTCAATATTTTATAGGGGCAGGTGCAAAGGTACATAGAAAAGTTTATTAAAAGGAGCATTTTGTTGTTCTAGCTGAACTGTTAAGCTTTATGGAAACAAAAAATTGGAAGTTCAGGAAAAGATAAAAGCTCATAAAACTTGCATCTTACTGGACCGCGGCTGTTGGTCACGAGCTGCAGGAGGCAGGCGTGCCAGTCTTCGTTCCAGAAGTCCACTCCAGTAGATGAAGCTGTGGACGTAGGGGCGGCCCACCAACGTGGATACGAAGTGGGTGGAGGTGGGCAACAAAATAATGTCCACGGCCCTGCAAAGAAAAATAAGCAATGATTTTTAAAAACTGCAAACACGCAATTCAACGAGACTGCAGCAGAAGATCTGAGCAATTTTCCAGCAATACTTGAGTCACCAACTAGTGCAGTGAGATTCTATCTTAAAGCAGCTGTTTTCAGCTTCAAGGTAATTATTTATAATTTAATATACCCTGTCAAAAAAAGTGGTAGAAGTAATGGGGCGAGGACAAAAACTAAATCACTCTAAATCAGGGGTGGCCAATCCTGGCCCTGGAGGGCCACCATCCTGCATGTTTTACTTGTTCCTCTGCTCCAACACACCTGGTTTGAATCAATGGGTGATTAACAGGCTTCTGCAGAACAAGAAGAGGTGATTTAACCACTGAACCAGGTGTGTTGGAGCAGAGAAACAAGGAAAACCTGCAGGACGGTGGCCCTCGAGGACCAGGATTGGAGACCATGGCTCTAAATCTTTGGTTTTAAAGAAACTCTTGTGGCTCAAGTGTAACAAGTGACTGTTGGAGTCTCTTATCACTGAAACAATTACTAAAGATAGTTTGGTTCATCAAACCGTAACCCCATCAAATTTTAAATTTGTCCCCATAAATCCAGAAAATTTAAAACCATTTTCAACAAGAGATGAAGGAATTGTGGATTTTTAAAGTTTTGCGTGCAGCAGCATGCACGATGCAGCCTGATCTGCCATAAGTGACTGTTTTCATGCTCGAAGAGAAACATGCAAACTCTATACAGAGCTGTAATGCAAGTAAGTACTTCGGCTGCATTTATTGAGGCTTGAGTCTTTGCACAGTGTTGTTAATTAAAATGTTTTGCTCTGTGAACATCAGGCAGGATTTTTCTCCTTGACACATCTGACTCTGTAGTGTCTCTGCAAAGACATGAAAAAAATTCAATTATAAGCAACCAAATAGAACAAACAAAACTGCAGAATGGGCTTCCACTGTGGAATGAACCAAACTATTGCTCCCTCATACGAAAGCCATTATAGATAACAAGCATGAAGCTTAATGGACTGTAATGCCAGGAGGCATCCGGTCGCCACGACTCCCACGGCAGACAGTCAGAGAAGGATAGTTGTGCATTCCAATTCAGGCGGACCTTCACGGCTCACGGCTCAGCGCTCATTCAAACACCGAGGAGATGATGAGCAGAGATTCTCTGACCGGTGGTTTGAAAAAAACCAGAGAATCTCTGGTTTATGTCTCAAACTCTTCGGATAAAAAGCCCGCTTTGTGCTAAAACACATGTTGACAACCGACCTTTCAGTGCAGCAGCATATAAAGCTACTGTGGACTATTGCTTCGAGAAGGAAATTGAGTGTTTAAAACCAATAAAAAATGTCTTTTTTGGTCATAAAGCTTGTTATATCTGCTTGCTGTAAAAGCACTTGACAGATTTACTGTACATGGTAGAAATTCAGAAGAACATCATTGAAAAAACATCTAATGTTGCCCCTTTTAGGAACAACTTAACCACCTTATCATTTTGTGCAAATATAACCATATAAATCTGTGAAAATATATCTTTCTGGTTTAACAAACATTTTGAACAATTTAACATTTTTACATCTAATTAAACAGGAAACAATAAGTAATTTTACTGCTTCACTGCCATCAGTTTTCCACCAAATATTTACTAAAACTTCTATGGTTTTCTAAGCCTGTCGGCTGCAGCTGTTGGTGACTCGGAGACATAAACTGCGACACCGGGGCAACATTTCTGCCTAACTTCTTGCTTAAATATGTCTGAATTGAGGTAAATGTCCAGGTCTAAAAACCACATTTCATTCTTGAAAAATGAGTCTAAATTTGTCCCATTTCAAAAGTGCAGTCGGGCAGATTAAGGCCACAAACGTGATGTGGGAGTGAAATGAGCCAAGATGGGCAACAAAGTGATGTGCACAGCTAAGAATATGGTTCCGCAAGCTGTCGCCACAAAAATAAGCCACGAGCTGGCCGCAGTTTGCCGATTGCTCGGTCAGAAATCAGTGAGACTGCAACTGCAGCAGTCGCGGTGAGATACTGATGCTGTAAGAATTCATTTAAGAAAAAACAAAGTGACCTGATCTATGCAACTGTCTGAGGCTAAAATGATGCAGAGGAAAAACCCACAACATAATCTTCACTTAAAATGACTCAAAGTTTAGGTCTCAGTTTTTAAAACTGGTGGGAATTTGCTCTTCAATGTTCTCCTTTTTCTCCAATTTTTGTGATTGCTGAAATCAATTAACTGTGGCGGCCATCTTGAATTGGGTTATCTGCAAAAGTCAACCAGTTGTGAAGTGAAGGGAAATGTATTTATGTAGCACTTTTCAGCAACAAGGCGATCCAAAGTGCTTTACAACACAGAAACAACAACAGAATCAATAACAGAAATAAAAAACATCAATCAGGTAATTTTAGCTAATAGTAAGTTTGGTATAACTATAACAGGTAATTTGAGTAAACTAACAAACATGTATACACTTTCCTCTAAGAGGAACCATTTAAAAATATCAAGAATACTAATCAAAAAGCAATTACAGAAATAAAAACATCAGTCAAGTAACTCTAGCTAATAGCAAGATTGGTATAACTATGACAGGTAGATGTCCTGTGATTACTTTGAGAGCCTCGTTAAAATCTGTTGAGTGGCTCGTGAGATATTTTGCTAACAGGCACAGGCAGTGACGTGATCGCACACCTTTCAATGCGGACAAATAAGTATTCTTTGTGAAACTGCAATATTATACGTTTGTTCCAACAATCATTGCTGGATTTTTCTGGTTCATTCCTGTTCTTCTCCGTCCGTCTTTTCCAGGGTCTATTTTTCCTTCCTGTAAGCCGTCTGAAACCATCTTCAAGATAACCTTCTGGTTGGGTTACCTGAACAGCTGCATCAATCCGATTATCTACCCGTGCTTCAGTCAGGAGTTCAAAAGAGCCTTCCACAACATGCTGCGTGGGCACTGCCTGAGGACCGGGATTCCCGCTGCCAAACAAGGACCCGTCAGCGCTCCTTCCTCCAGCCTGGGCTCAACCTCCAACGCACCCGTTACCTCGGTCCAAAGCCAGATGGCTGCTTCTCCGTGGGCTTGCTGCAGGATGCTGTCGACCTCATCATCATCCTGGTGTCTCTCATCGAGGCGGCCTTCAGCACCACAGACCCCCTCCACAAATGGGTCAGCTAAGATCTTGCGGCTGTCTCTTGGCATTTCAGGAGAGGCCGTTTAATTGGCTTCTTGAGAATTCTGGGCATTCGGTCTTATTTTCAGCCTCCGCTGTGAGACAATTACGTGCAACTCCTGGGTGAGCATATTCCTGAAATGCAGAAAATCGAGAGGAAAAATTACTTGCTTTCATAAATTGGGAATATGCCTGCTCAGCCAGAAACTTTTGGACTTGTGTTGCTGGGATTGGTGAAAAAGTTCCGGCCAAATGCTCCTTTTGTGAGACAAAGCACATCATCAGAGCTTGACAAGGAATAAAGAGAAAGCAATCCATTTCAAATGAAATTGTAGAAAAACCACAGGAGACGTGATTTCATTAAACATTAGTGGTATTTCTGCAGTTTGCACCAAAGCCCTTCAGGGCAGGATATTAAAACACTGTGGGGGTAATTAGTATTCACTGATAGCTCTGAGAAACCTGATGTAGGTGTGTGTGAGCATTTTCTGTGTGACCTCTGTTCTGATAAAGAAACATGCAAAAATACTGTAAGTGAAAGAAAATGTCCGAAATAGATTTCTTTATGGAACCATGGAGGCTTGAAAAGCACTGCTGCTTGTTTTAAAGACTTTACCAAAGCTTTGATGAATCAGCTTTTTTGTGTTTTACATCATTTGTGATGTCAAATAAATGAAGTCCTGATGATGGAATGCTGTTTGTAACCACTGCTGTGAGGGGCTTCACAGTTGTGTTCTCCCCCCCAGGCAAACACTCTGCAGAGTTTTGCTTATTAAAAACCAAAAATCAGCGAGAAACACCAACATTGCTGATGCTCGCGCTCAATAACAATAACAATGCATGAACAGGTTTTAAACACCAGCTGTTAGATGTGATTTCTCATTTGTAAATCTAACCCACTCATCAATCAGTTCTTATTTCCAGGATCCCTGAGTCACTTCGCTACTGTAAATCCACAAGCAGCGCATTATCAGATTTCAGGAACAAACTGCCCAATGAGCGAGCCACAGAGTCAACTTGGGAGCTGGGAAGGCGGCAGCGAAAATGAGAAATAAATTTTGTCTTTAAAACCATAAACTGATCTCAGATCAGATCAATGTTTTTATTTAGAGTTTGTTTTAACATCAAGAAGTCGAGGCTGACGAGATTGTTAGTCTTGATTTGCTCGCTAGCTTTCTTATTTAGTTTAAGAACAAACTTGGTCCATTTTCAGCAACAAGAGCAAAAAACAACATTTAGACATAAAAAACTAAAGAAGTTAAGATATTTTTTTTAAAAAGCTGTCATCATTTGGGGAAAACAAATAAAAACACTAATCTTGTATATGGGAAAAATGAAGCCAAGCAGTCTGCTACATGTGTATAAACCCAGGCTGCCTATATTTATTACAGTTTTAGGATTGAGGAGGACGAGAAGAGGAAGGGACAAAGGATGAAGATGATAGGTGGGATGAGAGCGGAGACAGATGCCTGATAGTGATGAGTAGGACAACGAGGAGTAATAAGTAAATATGAGAAAAGATTTTAAAAAAGGGAAGAGTAGAGATGAGGAATGAGAGGACTAAGAAGAGGGGACGAGGAGGCGGAGCTGGATGAGAAGCGGGGACGAGGAGGCGGAGCTGGATGAGAAGCAGGGACGAGGAGGCGGAGCTGGATGAGAAGCGGGGACGAGGAGGCGGAGCTGGATGAGAAGCGGGGACGAGGAAATGGAGCTGGATGAGAAGCGGGGACGAGGAGGCGGAGTTACAGTAAGGATAAAAGCGATGAGGGAGAGTGAGGTTGAGCGTGGGAGACAAATTATGTAGAATGGGTGACCTGGGTACGAAAAGGCCTGCCAGATGATTAGATCTGTGATTTACGTGTCGTCACAATTTCACAAGGCAACTTTATTGTTAAACAACTAAAATAAAAAGGAACATGTCAAGATCTAAATATTTCTGGATCCAATTCTGATATTTTACTTACTAAAGAATTGCTCTAAATTTTCACGACGGTACACTGCTGTAGCTTTTTTCAGTGGAAAACAAAAACCTTTGAGTCGACTGCTCACGATTTATGACACAGAATCTGTGCAAGAGAGCTGTAGTATAAAACATCAAACCACCTCTGTGTCTGCACATCGGTGTTTGTTTCGGGTGTAAGTTCTGTGTATGAAAAGCCGTCAAGCGGCATCTGCCTCCATCAGTTCTGATATTATTTATGGAAATAAATGCACCAGCTTCCTATTAAACATGCGGCTCTCATTTTTGGAGCAGCAGCAGATTCAAAGAGTGTTACCGCCGCTGTCACATTAAGGCGAACACCGTCATGATAAATGGATCCAGGCTACCATTACTGGAAAGATGGGGTTGAACCTAATCAGTTGACTTAGCAAAGTGATATGTCATTATGAAGTGATTATGATTAATTACGTGGAGGCAGCAAAGTAAAACAGATGACAGGAGTTGTGACGGCACCAGGGAAAGTCAGAGAGGGTTCATCGTTCTCAGTGAGGAAAGAAGAGTTTGTGTCAAACTGGAGGACTTCCGAGAAACTTCTGCAAGACTTCTCTTACGATGTCAGGATTATTTCAAGTGCCTGCAAAAATGAGATTTCAAGAACACTCTTAAAAGCATCCCTGGTGGCCTGTAAGAGTTGCTCTTTTTGTAAGAGTTTTGTTCCAATCTGCTAAAACGAATTACCTTAAAATTTCCCCTCCTGGCACAGCTGTTGAAGCGCCTTTTAGCATTGTTTACTTGAAGCATTTTCGGTCTCGATAAACGTTGGGGAGATACTTTAGAAGGCGTGGAGGTGTCAAATTCTGCCTGCCCTGATTTTCTGTAGAGGACAGTTTAATATTTGGTTGCATGGACCAAACAGCAGCTGCAAAGGGAATTTAATTGTCTCTCTAGCTGTGATGTAATATCCTTCTTGCTATAACATTGAATTATTTTCCTAATCAAACATGAACATTAGGCAGGGACGTCTTAATGAATCCACAGAGTAATCGCTCACTGAGCAGTTTACCTTCACTAGACACAAATGCGACTCCAGATGTTAATGTTTGTTGGATTATTTTAAAGATTTTATACTATATATGGCACAGTTAGCAGTGAGTTGTTGAAATAGGGTCCAAAACAAACACAGGAGGCAGAAATAGGATGAAAATGTAGAACTCGAATAAAAGCCATATCGCTCGGAGCTCAAATCAAAGATCTTCCATGATCTGTTAGCCCTCAAATTATGTGTTATAGATGACTGTCAGCTACTACCACACCAGGGCTTAGCTCCGTATCTGTAGAACTGACTGAGTTAGAGCCATTTTTGTCTTGGCTAAAGTGGATTGCGGCAGCCATCTTGAACTGCTTACTCCAAGCATTAAGCATCTGTAGATGCACATTCAAATGATTACTTTCTGAAAAGTTTCATTACAATCCATCTAGTGGTTCATGAGATATTTTGCTAACAGACAAACATAAGCAGTTACATGATTACCCTCCTTACATAGCAGAAGGCAAGAAAGACAAGTCAAAACTGAGCGTGTGAAAGATCTGACAACAGGAAGTGACAACACTGACAGCGTTCATTCGTGAAAGACTACAGGTGTGCTGATTACTAACAAAGTACAGGTGGTATGAAAGGAGCTTGAGGAAGACACCTGGTGAAATGAAAATACCAAAAACAAAACAAAAGGCAAATTGCCTTTTCTGCAAAAATGCAATGTGAATGCGGAATGAGTTATTAAAGCCAAAAGTAGCAGAACTGTAAAAGCTAACAATAGCAAAACGATAGCTGAAAGCACCGTAACACAAAACAGAAAATGTATGCTGCAGTAGATTTTAAAGAGAAACAGGGCTGTAAAGGAAGTGAAGAGATCTCAGTGAATTGTTATGGGGAAAATATTCCAAAAATAAAGATAAAATATTGTGTAAATTAAAAAAAAAAGTTACAAAAACCAAAAAAATCAGAGCATCTATCTCCTGAATGAGCTGAATGTTTGGTGTAAGAATGGCTAAAATAAAAGAAAGTCTGTAAAAATAAATAAATAAATAGTTATGCTAAATCAGGATTCAGAGAAGAACATGACTCAACGAAATAACCCTAAACTAAATGTGTCATGGTTTTCCACCTTAACTCGTGCACCATTGCATGAAGCGAATTAAGACATTCAAGCAAACAATATAGTTTCTGTAACGTCCCAGAAACAAACATTGTTGGATATCGTTTACGACGGGGATTCAAATCCTACCAGTGCATTTCCTAAATCTGCCACACAGTCTTTTTGATTCTGCTGCCAGAACATCTCAGAGGACTCTGTGGATGTCACTTTGGATTCAGAGTGTCACAACGCCCCCACCCCGAAGAAAAAGTGATGGTTGGAGCAGAGAAGAGGTGAAGGGTGACTGCATGCTCCTGGCTATCACCTGTCAGGTTGTCACGCTGTTCGCTCTCGTTAACAGGTAACTCTGTTTCCCTCTGGATTCAGCCTCCATCTTGGTTCCGTCCTCCCAGCTTTTCACTTCGCACCAGCGGGCTGTAGAAATCATCACTGTCATTAACTGGAGCTAACGTTCTCCTCAGCATCAGTAAAAAACGCTCAAAACTTTGTGTTGCACCTGCATCCTCCATCCACTTCCTGTTCCATCAGCCTTCTTTTCCAGCAAACTCTGGTTTGTGGTCCATCTTCGACACATTTCGTTCTCCAAATTATCTGCAGAGGAAAGAACACACAGGATTTAGCTTTCCAACTAAATCCCTTCAAACGGCAGTTGAAGTTTCACGAGCCTCCCTTATGACAGTCTCTTTGTTTGCATTTTGAAGTTTTGAATCAAAACAGTGGATTCACTGACAAAAATGACCTTATAATTCACAGACAGCATGAGGATCTGACAAAGTGTGAAGGAAGACCAGGGCTCTAAACACACAGAGGGGGAAGATGAACATAAGGAACAGGTGTGATGATTGCAAACCTGCATCAGGTGGGACAAGGTAACTGAGAAAGGAAGAGATTTTATTTTACAAAATAAAACAGGAAGCACATAAAACCAGCTTGTTGGACACAAACTGAATATTTATTCTTTGAGACTGTTTCTGTGTGCAGGTATTTTTGTTAATGTCTTGTTTAAAAAGGAAAAAAATAACATTTATGCATTTATTACCAAGATCGTGAATAAAATTAATTAAGTGGCATTTCTTGAAGCGATCAGCATATGTGTTGGGGACGACTCTCAGCTACTACCACACCAAATCTCAGTTTATAATCTGTAAAACTAAAAGATTCAAAGCCATTTTTGTGTTTGCTAAGGTTGATCAGCTGTGGTGACCATCTTAAATTGGTTTGACTCCAATTGAACCACTGGTTCATGAGATATTTTACTAACAGGCAGACAAACAAGCACACGAGGCAATTACGTTATTGCCTGCCCTTCATGCTGGCAGGGGATGCATATCTTTTGGTGGCAGCTTTAAAACCTCCGTGAGACTGCACTGAACAGGTCCTTGGAGGAAAACGTATTTTGATAAATTATGCTTTCAACATGGCTTCCCACACTCTGAGATTTGAGTGGCATTCAGTTAATGCGGTCTTGTTGAACACCCTTTTTTGTTGTAAAGCAAAATGGTGACCAAGTGGAAAATCAGCGTGTCCGTCTAGAATATTCTCCTTGCAGAAACCAATGAAATGCAGCCAATTTGAATCTGTTTTTGTTGTAAAACTTGAAAATTTCCATAATTTCCCCTGAGCGTCATGGGACCAGTAATGCCTTCGGGTGCAGTTACTTTACAGACAAAATCACAACCAGAAGCTCATCTTCTTAATCCTGAGCTTTAAAATCAACCAAAATAAATTAAATTACTCGTGTCAAGTTTGGTGGTCCATGAAAAACTACAAACAACAAAATATTCTGATGCAGAAACAATGAAGGACGCAGTGAGGCTCCTTTATTTTAGCATTTGATATTTAAATAACGAGTCATTTTTCTCAGTTAGGGAATGATAACAAAAATACATTTTGTATGCAGCTGTGAAACATGACACTAATCGCTCTGTGACTGACATCCCATGCCTCTAATGCTGCTCCATGTTCAGCATGTTGTCTAGATTAATGGATGGAGTCGACAACAACAGAAATACTGTATTTAACAGACCCTCCATTAGTGACCACTAGGGGTCACTGTGGTGAAATGCGCACTTTATCACTGATTACTCTGTTTAACTGAGTAAACTGTTCCAAAATCATTCAACATAAGCAAAGAGTTTAAGTAGAAGAATATGAGAAATGTCACAAATGGGAGACAAAGAATGGATTTGCAGCACTGTGCAAAAAGTTTTAACCCACCTGTACTCGTATCCATTTGCTCCCAAGGAGCCAGGCTTCCTTAAAGTGGATTTGATGAAAAGTTTTACAGACTCTCTGAAGGTCTTTGGACTTTCGCTGTCAGTACCTGTCCATGACAACACATTGTGCAGTTTGTGAATAAAACGTCCTTCAAAGGATCATCCACCGTGTGACAAGTTTTCAGCTGATAGCTCTTCAGGAATCATCTTGTTGGAGCTGAAATCTGTCAGACTGTGTTATCTTTGGTACCTTTCATAGATCCAGCCCAAGAAATGGGAACAAATTTTCTCCCCGTGACAGGCTGCTGGCAACAAAGAGCCTAAAGATCCCATTTAAAATGAGTTCTTTGCTAAGTTTTCTGTCCTGTGCAGAAAGATAACCCTGGGTCATCTCCAAGAGCCTGAAAGTCACATTCCTCGAAAAATCTTCAGGTTCTGGACTGAGAGGCTGAACGACTATTGATCAAGACCACTTTGAAAGATTTTAAGAATGGCTGACCAGTTGGAAAAACAAAGTAAAGACTTTCACACAATGCAGCAACTTTAAAAAAAAATAACTCACTCAACAGATTCTGTGAGCTTCAGATTAGGCTTTTAACAATCAACGGTTCAGGTTCACAGCATGTGTTGCTGAATTCTTGCACATTTAAACCAAGTAAAAGGTGATTTTTTTTTTATTTTTTTTCCCAACAAGCAGCTGCTGTGGCAGCATGAAGGATTTACAGTACAAGAAAGAAGCTTGGAGAAACGGGCGAACAACATGCCAACACTGCCACCTAGTGCAAAACATTCAAAGCATTCCTTCCCACATTCACAGACAGTCTTATGTTACAAGTCTGCAGAGACAGGCATGAATTAAATTAGATTAAATGCTTCTGCTCCTTCAAGGATGAACCGAGTGCGTGTACGGTAAGATAATCGGTCCATGCTTGAGTTATTACAGGGCCTTTTGTGGTTTGTCATAGAACAGCTGGACACACAGAAGATCTGGAAATCAATATCCTGATTGGAATTACATCACTCTACTGACTGAGATATTATTAAATTATTATTAAAAGCCTTAAACAAAAGCCACATGGGGGTTCAAAATCCACTGTGTGGGGAGAAAGTCACAAAGAAGCAAAGGACAGTCAACGTTAAACCCAAAGAGATCTGCTAAAAGTCAAAATCTTGAAAGGAAATCAACGCAGTTTGACATGAAGAAACCAGAAAACAACAACTCACAGCCAGTACCAATTCAAAAATGAACTAAAACAGCTAAAATGAACAGAAAATACACATAATTTTGAGCAGATGAAACTCAAATGGGTAGAAAAAAAATCTTTAAAGAACGTAAAAAAAACTCAACTGAAAACAGGAAGCAAGCAAAACTAACAGAAACCAGAGAAATTAAGTTAATGCCGAGCGCTGAATGACTGCTAAAACTTACTGAAAAAGCTGAAACTAATCACTAAGAGAAGCGAAGCACTAGCTATAAGCAGCCAAATGCTAGTTGAATGTAGCATAATGCTTAAATAATTAGGAATACACAAGCTAAAAGTATGAAAAGGACACTAGAAGCTAAATTAGCAAAAGGCTAGCTAAAAGTAGCACAAGAAAACAAACCCAATGCAAGTATATGGAAGTAGATTTCAAAAAGATAAATATTTTTAGAAGAATTGAAGCTATCTTAATGTATTTCTATGGGGAAAATAATTTTTTTAAAAAGCTCAATATTTTGAAAAGCATAAAAGTTACAAAATCCAAAAATCTTAGCACCCATCTCCTGAATGAGATGACTGTTTTCATGTATGAACGGCTAAAATTACACAAAGTATGAAAAACAGAAGTAGTTTTTCCTCAGTTTTAGCTTAGAATGACTTATTTGTTGAATTAGAGCTACCAATATGATTAGTCAAAAAGAACAGGGTTATTAGATAATTACAACTTGCTTTGGTGGTAGCTAGCTGAGCTAACTAATATTAGCATCAGCTAGCTAGCGCCTGATGTCATGACAGGAAACCAAATTAAATGTTTAGTGCAAATTAAAGTTGTTAACAAAGCCAACCAGGTTAAACATCTTCCCACAGATTGTTTCTACTATCCTACCTTTACTAATTACATCCTTAAAAAAGTGGTCTAGTCAGATTTGGCCAACTTCTGGCTTAAAATGGCCGACTGTGAAGAATGAAATGCGTCATTTCCGGTTGAAACCACTGGGTCAAACTGCGTGACCCAATATTTGGTCTTTAACTCAGCAAATGAGTGAAGAAAAGAACCCAGCAGTTTGTTTTTTTAATCGTTTATTTTATGACTTGGAGTTCTTGTTGTTCCTTTTATTTTTTTACATCACCATTCATGAAATCTTACACGTTTTTTTTTTGTTTGTTTGTTTGTTTGTTTGTTTGTTTTTCCCATAACAAGCAAGCATCCCAGAAACCCCACAGCCACCGAGACGAACACCATCACACAGTTTCACTTTCACAAAGGGTGGGGGGAAGCTCACAGAGAGGGGTTAGGGAGTGTGTGTGTGGAGGGGGGGGCAGGAAAGAGAAGGTGTTCAACAGCATCAACAACCTCAGAACAGAAGGAAGAACCTGTCAGTCTGCAGCATGTTGTGTACATACATGTCACTCTTATATCATTAGGATAATATGGTGTAGAAAAAGCATCCAAGCTGACAGAGCATCAAGGGAGGGGTGGGAGTGTGTGTAAACTGGGGAGGAATGGGACTCAGAGCTGTCGGTTGGATTTTAAAACCTAAAATCATGTTTTTGGATGTTTTATTTGTGTTTATAACATCATCTGGAGAGTGTTTTTCTGCTCTGATCCTTCGTTGTTGTTGGGGTTTTTGTTTTTGGTCTGGATTCCTCGCGAGCCACAGCAGGATTGTGAGGCTGCACTGCAACAGAATCGTTTTTTTTTTTTTTAATTAAAATAGGGATTTTAGTCGCAGAGCAGAGTCGAGACAGGTTGCCAGTGGCAACCGCCGATCTAACGAGCGTTGCCATGACAAGCGGGGAAAAGCCGAAACGCTGTGAGAGAGGAGCGGTTTGTCGCCAAGGCAACGGCCAGAAACAACCGAAGAAGCACAAGGAAGAAAAGGGGGCGAGAGTCGCTGCCAAGCCGTGTTAGAAGCGGTTGGGCTTCACCCTCACTTTCCCTCCAAGGAAAGTCCAACAACACAGAAGTAATTTAGAGCAAAGTCGAGGCGGAGACGCTCGGTCCTAAGATTTTGGTATTTTTAAAGCTTTCTCGTTTTCCTTTTTGAGGACGTTTTGCTTCTCATCCTCGACGCTTTTTCAACTCAAACCGAAAAGTGCAAAGTCCCAAGCTTTAAAACTTTAAAGCTGACCTCCGTGCAAAACGCTCGCCCTCCCCTCCCTCCTGAGGGTCATTAGGGTCTTTGCTCGCCTGTCTCCAAGAGACTCGTTCGGTCACAGAACTCATGCAGCTTATTTCTCAGTACAGGGATTTAATTAAAAATCTAAGCATGCATATCCATATGTTTGGTGATAAATATGTTACGTATGTTTTAAATGAACCTGTATATCTATCTATATAAATTGTTAATTTTAGACGTGCAAGATGCCAAATAAATTCAATTTTACATCAATTAAATGGACAATGAAGTTATTATTCTATTCTAAACTGACAGGGGTTGGATTAAGAGCTGCATTGTGTGAGTTCAGCTCACATAGCTGCAGTTTTAAGGCTTGGGACTACAAATGTATCAGTTTGATTTGAGCAACCCCTTCGAATGAGAAGCCAAACAGCGTAAAAGACAAGAAAAGTCTAGTTGTTTTCATAAAACACAACTCTTCGTGTATTAAAGCGCCTTTAACAGAATTCAAATGATGCTAACTTGGATAATAAGACAGAAATAAGCTCTTCTTCCCTTATGCTTTGGATTTTTTGGATCATTATTAGATGCTTCCAGGTTTGTCTTAAAGATTCCTAAAGGCTTGCATTGATGCCGAAAGAAAAGTGGCAACTTTGTTCTCGCAAAAAAAAAAAAAAAAAAAAAAGTTTGAAAACTGCAGAATTTAAGTGCAGGTAAAAGTGCTAATAAAGAAACTGGCTCCAGGTTCTGGTCCAAATCTGGACGAGCTTTTTGAGTCTTATGGGGGGGGGGGAAGAAATGTACTCAAAAGTCCGGAAAAATCGAGTTCAACGGAAGCCGAATCGTGTTAAAAACAGTTTAAACTGAGTATGAGCCGACAGGTCGGAACTTCTCAGAGCGACATATAAACAGGTCTGCGGTCCCATCCCTCACACATCAACAGCACACAAGTTAAATACTAACGTTAGCTCGTGTCTACTTTCAAGCAGAAATCATAGTGCTCAGCCTTTAGGCACCTATATAGTTACAGAATAACACTAAAAAGCAGTTCGACAACAAGGTAAAAACTCTAAAACATAAGTACATTTCAAGATATCAAGCTTTTTTTTTCAGCTTTACGGAGGCTCTATCTCCTTGATGAGGCCCCTTGAAAGCACAAAAATCTGGCACCTTTGAATCGGTTTATCCTGGCTATTTTACATGTTTTTTTTTTTTTAATTTTCTTTTTTTTTTTTATCTTACATCCTTCAGTTACCTCCGAAAGAATTAAAAAAAAAGAAACAAAAGAAAGAAAGAAAAAGAAATTCAGACTATCGTTACAACTTCCGTGGGTTCAGGCACATAAAGAGGAAGAAGGAAAGAGGGGTTTCTGATGCGAGTGGACGGGATATCGGACGGCTTCTGCGAATCTGGACCTTCGCGATTCAGGAATGCAAGGTGAACGGAAAAAATGAGCAGCCGAGTAGTGAATGGCACTTTCCCCGCACTCGTAAAAGTGCTCTAAAAGAACAATAACAGATAATAAGGCAAGGAAAGGCTCCGTTTGACCGAGTAAAACTGTGATTAGCGAACGTTAATCTCAAGCACAAATTCTGCTACTTATTTATAACCAAATAACTGAACAGTGAAGCTGCCAAAGCTCCCTCCACTTCGCCACGTTCTCCAGAACTCTTACACCTTCAGAGTTTAAAACGCCAAAATCAAAGACGGTTTTTAAATATTTCAACTCTTAAGGCAGCTCTCATAGGAGCCCATCAACCAAACACTGAATCGAAGTGCAGTTAAGTCGAAGGATTATTGACCTGACTGCAAAATCATACAACTGTTTTAATTAACAAACACGTTTGCATTTGGCTTTTTTTAAACAAAAGAATAAGAAAACATTGCAGAAATTGTTTTGTACCCATTCTACGTTTCACCCACAAACGCAAATTTTAAAAAATACAATAAACATCCTTCATAAACTTCATCCTACGCTCCTAAAAAGACAGTTCAGCTCTTTTGAAGTGGGGCTCTGTGGAAAAGGTGATGAACAGTTAGTGTTTTACCTGTTGTAGATAGCTCTTTGAACAACCTCAGCTTGCAGAAATAAAGTTTAATTCTGTTAGATGTTAGCTTATAAATCTGACAAGAAGCTATCTACAGCAGGTAAGATATTAACTGTTTCCACAGAACCCTGCTTCAAAACATTTGAACTATCCCTTTAACTGCAGTAAATAATTTCAGACTCACCTGGACCCTCAGTAAAAACAACAGCAAACATCAAAAAACAAATGGCAGAAAGAAAGTACAATAAAACAAAACAAATAATGAATTAAAAGTGCACAAAAAGCAGTGTTATTTTTCTCTTTTTTTCCATCATGAGGCAGAACTTATTGTTTTTTTGTTTGTTTGTTTGTTTGGAGGTGTGTCCAATGGGAGTCGGGTATCGAGGAAGAGGAAAGTGTGAAGAAAAACCGCCAAGGAGGAAGTGTTCAACCCAAGCTGGCGCTTCGATTCGCAGCGGACGACGTGGCGCTTCCCGTCGATCCCGCTCGGCTGCTGAACTTTGACCCGTGCATTTCCTCCTCGGCAGGTTTGGGGGGGTGGGGAGAAGGGGGCGGAGCTCTAACCCAGGCTGGTGATGTTGGCCCTGCCGCCCGGAGGAGCCACGATGCGCTGGGTGTTCCTGCGGGGAACGTTGTCGTCGATCTGAGCGCCTGTGTGAGCGACGGGAGGGGAAAGAAGAGTTTAGAGCTCAGTCTGCGGCTTTCAATCAAACCAGGAAGTGGTGAAGAGAAGCCCGCCGGCTCGTTTTCATACCCGAGCCGTGCGCAAAACGGCGGGGCCTGCTTCTAATTTCGGCAATAAAGAGTTACTAAAACAAACTAACAAGCAGTTTTACTACCTGACTCATCGACCACGAGAGGAAATAAACCGAACACACACTTTGTAAAACGTAACTGGTCCAAAAAAATAAAAAAAAATAAAGTTCGAGTCCAGTAATAATTAAATGTTAAACTCCATCTGTTAAAAATAACGAAGCTCCATTTGTCATGATTTTCCATTTGCAAGAGTTAAAAGGTGCTCATTGCAACACCATAAAAAAGAAACAACATCCTTACTATTTTTCCCTCATACGGATGAATAATGTACCCTTAAATTAAAAAAATGTGTTTGTTTACTTATAAAAACAGCTGAAGTGACTAAAAATAGGTCAACTTTCATGGAAGAGCCACCTGGGATTGAGAAGTCTGACGATTTTAACGTATTTTTACGTATCCGTGCTCAGATTTGTTGAGTAAAAGTGCTCTGTTTACATTGCGTGCAGACCCTCGTTTCAGAAATGCATGTCTCTATATTCAAACTGCACCGTTTGAAATATTCCAGGATAACTTGTTTGATTTCATAGTCTGCGATGAGTCCCTTAAGGTCCAGTGGTGGTGACATGCTAGTTTATCTAAGCTATGGAAAGTTATGGAAAATATTTGTATTTATCGCAACTTTGATGACCGGTAAGCATCATTTAAAAATGTATTCAAAGTCTGCGTTAATGAGAGTCAGAGATTCTCTTCTAAACTAATATTACTTCTAAGAAAATAATTCCACGTTATACTGAAAACTAGAGTTTAAGTATTTTTTCTTGGGTTTGTTTTAGTGAATGCAGAGCTGCTGACCTCTAAATGTCATAAATACAGTATTCTGCCTGAGAATTTAGGTCGTTTTTATTCCTATATAACTTAAAAGGGATGAAATATTCAATTATGAGTTTTAACATGACACAAACTTTCATTTCATCAGATCAGACCACAATTAATGGTTAGAGACTTATAGGTTAATATTGCCCCTTTTCCACCGGCTCTAATTCAGAAGTCGGGCTCTACTCGGCTCTACTCGGCTCTACTCGGCTCGGCTCGATAAAGAATGCATCGCGTTCACACCGGCCAGCTTCGTCGGTAGCAGAGGAACGCCTCCTCGTGTTGTGGGGGGCGGGGCCGCGGTGCGGGGGGGTGTGCTACCGAAACTTAGCGCAAGTTGTGTAAACAACGGAAGCACTATGGACAACGTTGGCCCTGTGTTGTTGCTGTTTTTTAAACTTATGGGGATTCTCCTGAGACTTCAGGAAGAGAGGCGCAGAGGAAGAAATGCTCTGGATGCCGCCATTGTTGCGCGGAGTAGGACAGCTGTTATCCTCCGGAGATTTCAGGCTTTACAGCGCCTTCAGCTGGGGGACAGACGGCAGAAACGTTGCAGAGTAAGCTAACGCTGTTGTTTATATTCCTACCGTTCGCTCTTTATGCTCACATCTGGCCACGCCCACGACCAATGAGTGAACAGGAGCTAAGCTTGCGCCGCCCACCCGGCTTGCCCTACTCCGAAGCAGGGACCAAAGAAGCAGGGACCGGCCTTGAAAAACTGCAGATGTAAACGTTCGCAAAGCAAGCCGAGTAGAGTGGAGCCGGGACCATTAAAGCCCGTGTAAAAGGGGCATATGACATCATGCAGCTCCGTAACAGGCTTAATTTAGTTTATCTGACGACAGGAACAAGTTAAAAGAGCGCTCCGTGTGATTGTTGATGATGTGACTGACCGGACAGGCTGAAGCCAGACTGGTGCAGGTTGCGGACAGGCTGGTTGGGTTGTTTGGCGGGTGAGGTCTTGGCAGAGGAGGCGGGAGTCATGGCTTTGGGAGTGACGGACACCTCGCAGACCGGACCGTCGTACAGACCCCGGGGCACACCCCTCAGCTCGGCCAGCTGCATTGCGGGGGGAAACGGGAAAACAGTTCTCTACTCAACAATTACGAGTTATGATAAATAGACTTTGACACATTCGACAATAACGCCACACATCCCAGCAGAAAGAACGAACCGCACCCTGCTGCGAGCTTTTATCCTCTTGTAGACGTAGTCGGGGAAAGGTTTGCGAGCCAAGAAGCGTCCCGAGCCCTCGGTGGCGTGGAGGGTCCCCTCCTCTAAGACGATCTTCCCCTGGCTGATAACCACGAGGGGCCCGCCGCGCACCTCCAAGCCCTCGAAGATGTTGTACTCCACGGCCTGCCAAGAAGAGGAGGCGCAGCGACGTCAAAGTCAAAATCACGAGAATCATACTTCCTCACATCATTTCTCACATGTTTCGTCTCTGCTTTAAGATTTAAAGTTAGCGTTTCTGCCTAACATTTTTGCTTCTGTGATGTTTTACGGCAGCTGCTTCTCCCTCCTAAGACCGGAATCAACATACTTACAGCAGAACCGTAAAGAGTCAGAACAGAAATAGCTTCAAAGAAGGGATACAGTGATTCACATCCTCAAGACAGGTTTTTTCCCTCACACCGGGGTGATGTAACACCATGTAGCGTACGCCAATCCCCATTTATTTCAAAGATTTATGGGCTCTGGCTCATGTATTCCCTGCTAAACAGCATTGGAACATTATTGGACTTAAACATGGGCTGAAAACTACTTGTAAAAGTTGTTTTTTTCCTTAATGTCCCCATTAGCTTCATGCTAATAAAAAAAGCTAACTGCGTAGAAGGGAGGGAGGTCAGCCGATGAGGATGGTTGGTTTTAAGAGTGGCTCGAGTGTTTTTGTGCGACCTTCCTGGAAGCTTCTACGGCTACTGGAGCTAAAGCTGAGGTCACGGCAATCTGGCAAACTCTAACCCGACATGAGAAATTTGTTCATTTCGACGGAGCTCACCGGGACGGCCGAGCCTCCCGGTGAGCTCCGTCGAAATGAACAAATTTCTCCCATGGAACGAAAAGAAACCGAAGAACAGAGCAGGATCGGGTCGGGCCTGAGCTGAATGCTGAGTCAGCATTTCCCTAGGCTTTTATTTTTTTAAATTAAACTACCTCTGTACACTTCATGCTACTGCAGTGATTCATATATCAAGATAGGTGCTAAGATTTGTGTTTTTGCTCACTTTTAAACTTCAATTCTTTCACAAACATTGTTCCCTTTAAAATCATTTAGCTACTGTTCAGCCACCTTTAGCTTTTGGCTAGCTTTTTGCTACTTTTAGCTTTTTAGCTACCACTCAACTTTTAGCTTTTGGCCATAGTCATGCTCCTTTTAGCTAGCCTTTTGTTACATTTAGGTTTTTTAGGTTTTTGGCTAGTTCCTTGCTACGTTTAGCTTCCAGCTAAAAACATAAAAATGTCTGTTTTTTGTCTATAATTTGGATAGAAAGTCAAAATGTTTCGGGTTTGTAAAAGTTTTGGTAACTTTTAACAACTTTAACAGAGTTCCATCTCCATAAGAACGTCTTATAAAGTTAAAAACTGACCAAAAAATGCATTAAACTTACTTTTTTTTTAAACTAAAATGGTTCAAGATATCAAAAAGCTTAATAGTTTATTGATAATCCAAAGTCTTGTGATCTGTTTAAAGTTGGATGTTTTTTCTGGGTGGATGTTAGTTTTCAAAGAGCACAACGTGTGAACCACACAAAACAAAATATTATAACGATTACAAAACATGCAAACACCAAAAGTCAAAGCATCCAACTCCTCAAACAGCTGATCAATCTGACATTTGGTTGGCATCTGATGAGTTGGCTTTTTGTGTAGAGGGGAGACCAGTTTTTGTGCCAGAAAGATTAAAAAAAGAGATTGGTCTTTAGGGAGCTTTAGGGGTTTTATGTGAGCAGCTTGGAAGCCTTATAATTTCTCTTTCCTAAAAGCTACTGAAGCTAAAGCTGAGGTCATGGCAATCTGGCAAACTCTATAACCCAACATGAGCTCACCAAGGCTATCCGTTCACTCACACATGTGTAAACACACACTCAGCATGAGCAAACTTCTCCCATGGAAGGAAAGGAAACCAAAGAACAGAGCGGGATTAAGGGGGATCTGATTCTCAGAAGGAGCGCGGGAATAGATGCGCAGATACGGAGCGGTCGGTCTGCCAACAATCAGACGATGATGCGATTCAGCTCTCTGGCAGGTTTTATGAATGACATCACCCCCTCAGGGCTGGGAGAGGCCCACACCCTGTTCAGAAGTCATCCCAACCAACTGACAAACCACTCAGACCGACAGTGTTAAAAACATGAGTTCAAATCCACAACACTGCATCAAATGACGGTCCGTACCGAGTTGTGGCTCTTGGCAGAGATGATCTTCGTGATGTCTGGGTCCCAGAGGACCAGATCCGCATCTGAGCCCACGGCGATGCGGCCCTTACGGGGGTACAGGTTGAAAATCTTGGCGGCGTTGGTGCTGGTCACGGCCACGAACTGGTTTTCGTCCATCTTACCCGTCACCTGGAGGGAATCAGAGCTGGGTGTGAGTGTCTCACGCCGTCTGGGCTGCTCATCTCTCGCCTGCGTAAATACGTACCACGCATTTGTCCCAGATGATAGACATCCTCTCCTCGGTGCCGTTGACACCCTCGGGGATTAAAGTAAAGTCATCTTTGCCCACAGCACGCTGGGCGGTATTAAAGGGACAGTGTGCGCTTCCTGTCACCTGCAGGTCACCACTATGAAGGAAGTTAAGGGGTGCAAAGAAGATAAAAAAAAGGACTTTTTATTAACTGTGCTCCTCAGATAAATGTTTCAGGGTTGGATCAAACTTTTACCAAGACAGCAGGGAGTTGAGATAGTCCGGTGTGGTTGGGTCAGGACTCAGAGGAGGGGAAGTGACGTAAGCTGCGGCTTTGGCCCAGTTCTTGCTCCAGTAGTGTGAACCGTCTGTTCCCAAGCTGGCAGTGATCGGCTCTCCGTAGACCACAGTACCTGAAAACCCGTTATAGCAAGATCGCAATGATCGAAGGGACCATTTAAAACCTATTTATTCTCAGACCTTATCTGGACTGTATTCAATGAGCATCTCATCAACGTAAGAGGGATGTTTCCAAGTTCCTAAAATGCTCATAAAATCTTATATTATATTCATATTTATAAAAATTAAGATCAGAATACACAGTCATGCCTAGGTTTTTTAAAGTGCTATGTTTATTTTTTCAGAAACTTGGGACCTAGCAAAAAAATGAAAGCTTTAAGAAGTTCCTGGACAACCAGAATTTGATCTTACTCGCTGTTAAAAGTTTCAATAGTTTGGTAAAGACTGATACGATATGTGTAACTGTATGTCGTCAGCATAGAAGAGAAATGTTGGGTTTGTTTAACGACAGAACCAAGTGGAAACTGATAAAAATTAAACAAAAAACTAAATTTCCGAGAACTGACCCTTGTGGAACTCCGTGAGCGATTGCAAAACGAAAACGTTCCACCAGTAAAACAGGAAGAAAGCCAGTTGAGAACCTCAGAATTACATGATCAGAAGCTGCACTGAGGTCAGGAAGTGACCGAAAACCTCTCCTTTCGAATTGTGCAAGAAAAGTAAAACGATATTTAGTTTAACCATCTTACCCTTCTTCCTTGCCTGAGCGATGACATCAGCAGCGCTTTTGCTCATCACCTTGGTGACGTACAGAGGGCAGTTCGTCTGATTGGCTACGGTCACGGCGCGGTTAACAGCCTCCGCCTCCACCTGGACAACCAAGTCTTCTGTCAGACTAGAACTAAAAATCTAACTTTTATCCTTTTTTTTTTTTACCTCCTAGGAAGACGATGTCACGAGTTTCTGACCAATCATCTTTCTGTACTTACAGCCAAGACAGAGGAAAGTTGAATAGCGCACAATTAAATATCAAAAATAGTGAAAGATTTAAAGTTTTTAGGCTTTTTGTTTGTAATTACGTAAAAGCTAATGGCTTTTAGAATGATTGAAAACAGAAACAAATCACAAATCAATTCAGTTAGTAAATAAAGAGGAGCTCATGTTCCATTAGGTGGTTAAATTGGTCAGAATTAAACTATTTCTCCAATCTGAGGTCATTTACAGCAGGTAAGATGTTATTTGTTTATCACCTTTCCACAGAACCCTACTTCAAAACCTCCGAACATCTTGTATTAACCTCTGGTACAGTGGTTTTATTTAGTAAAAATTTGAAGCCGTACAGTAAACCCTAATAGAAGTCATAAAATTAGTTTTTACAGTGCTATGGATTCATTATTTTATAAAATCCTGGAAGAATGGACTGACAGAGGAATCAAAAAGAAGTGCCTAAAAGGTATAACGTTCGAAACATTATTTGTTTGTGAAAAATCAAGTGAAAAAAAACAGAACACGACAGGTCAGTTCTCGTCTAAATCTCTTTAAAAATAAGAGCGTATTTCCACAAATATTGGGTAAATATGCACATTTCATTTTGTTTAAATTTGTTCTCCATCCATAGCAACGAAACATAAGGTAAAACATTTCAGAAACATTTCAGAAATTAAATGAGAAAGAGGAAATAACATTCTAGCTTCTTTGACTTGGGCTCACACTCCTATTGTAGTTGTTTTGTCTGTTTTTCCAGATGGTTCTCTTCACCTTTTGATTAAAACATTAAAAATAACATCATTAATTACAATCAGGATCCCAAGCACCCAGAAGATTAGCATGCTTCCTCCCTCTGGGCAGTGACTCGTGTGGCTCAAGGAATGAGATAAAAGAAAAACAAGGAAAATCAGGTTTTAGCTCAAACATCTTATACCAGATGTCTCGATGCAAAATCCAGTCCTTTGTTTTGGCGTCTTGCTTTCAGAAGTACGATATTTGTGTGAGAAGGATGTGCTCCTATTGTTATTAATGCAAAAGTAGAAATATTAGCATGTATTTTGTAAAAAAGTGATCAGTTAGACGATGATTTTTGCACAGGAAGTGAGACATCCACAGCTTCAGTGTTGAAGTGTTCTCCTTCATTAGGAGCTGTGAAGTCTGGACTGGTTGAAGCCTTACAGAGCAGCAGTTTCTACAAATAAATGGTGGCCGTGAAGCAAATCCTCTTTGTCTCACCTCCTCAGGACGGCTCAACACGTGTCCCTCGGGCCCGGTGATCCCCTGCTCCAAAATCCGCCGCTGCTCCTAAACATACAAACGTACAAACGGTGGGAAACGTGAAACATCGAGTCACGTGCAGGAGCGCACGCGTTCCTCAGGAACAGCTCTTTGAACGACCTTCGGGAATGTTTATCCTCGTCTGTTAATAATTAGGGAGCCGGCGCTGTCATGACAGAGGAGGCTCGTTCGTTTGTGCAGCCTAACGTTTATTTAAAGCAGCGGATGTCCGGCGCGTTGTACCTCGGCGACGATGTCTCCATTCTCGGCGTGAACCTGAGCGACGGCTCCCAGATCGCGGATCACACTGAACACCTCGTAGACCTGCAACACAGAGAGAACCACACCGATGTAACCAGAAAGACAAAAAAAAGAATGAATGACTTAAGTTAAACCCATCAGAACAGAGGCTAAAAGGAGCAGAACATTAGAAAAACAGATGCTAAAACTAAAATTAACAAAACATGCTAACATTAGCACAACTGCAGATACAAGCAGCAAACCTGATCCTGAAGCTGAAGTAGCTAAAATTAGCATAAATGTCACTAAAAGCTAAAAGTAGGATAAGAAGACAAAACCAGAGCCAAAGATAACGATGTTTTAAAGAAATTAAAGAGATCCTAATGCATTTCTGCTGGGAAATTTATTTTAATTAAAGCTAAATATTTTATAAAAGTATAAAAGTTACAAAAACTAAAAGTTATAACACACTATTCCCAACTGAGCAAAGTATACAGAAGTAGTTTGAGTCCAAAAAACGTAAGAAAGAAGCTACAAACAGGAAATCAACAGCGTGAACGCTGAATCATTCAAAAAAAGATTGTCCCCAAAAATCAGCAGCCTTTTAATCAAAATAACAGAAAGCTGTGAGAAGACGGGGAAATGATCAGGATCTGTGGAGATCCGGTTAGGAGAACTTTTTAAGAAAGCCAGAATTAATAAAAAAAGTCAAAGTTTTATGGCGTTTTAGAGTTTAAGTCCTGAACAAGTGTGACTTTGAAGGTAAAAGTCATCAAATTAAAAACTTTAACTCTGTCCTCAACACAGATGAAGAAGCTGGCAAATGATCTAAAAATGTGATAAAATTGTGATAAAAGTGTAATTCTAATCTTTAGATGCAATGATTAGATGCAAAACTCTGCTGAAATTTATGCAAATCCAACAGCTAAGCACGGAAGTGGATTCATCATGATTTGGACTTGAGCATCTAACGCAGTTAAAGAATCTTACAAAGAATTAAAACTAGCATTTGGCAGGAAGAAAGGTGAATATAGAAAAAGACTCATTTAGAAGTTTGATTCATTTCTAACAAGCTTTTTGACAAATTCGGTGAATGTTTGGCTCCAAAGAGAAATACAGACTTTGAGTTTCTGTAAAGTCCTGTTCGATAAGTTCCCGGGAGGAACCGTTGTCGCTCTCCAGCCGTCGAACATTTAACGACAAGGAGCCGTCAGAGTTTAACACGGCCGACACGGATCCGTTTCAAAGCTGGGATTCGTTCATTTCAGCCCCGAGTCAGAGCGAGACGTGGCTTTTATTATCGCTTTCCCCAGAGAAGCAGTCAGACTCTCAGTGCGAGACGATGCCTCGCCAGCGAGTCACAGTGAGACGATATTTCCAATTTATCTGATTTAGTAAAAGAGAAGCTGAAAGCCTCAGTGTCGGATCAGCAGCGTACGCTAAAATCTAACAACTTTTACGCACATATTAAAGAATTTAAACCTGTTTCAGGTGTTATCTCTTTTAAAGAATGCTTCAAAATATATGACATGTCTGTTCATTTTTACATTCTTAGGTCTCCTTTTTAGAAATCGATCGCAGAAAAGACTGAAAGGAAGAAAAGAAGACCTACCTGAGCATCGGTGAGCTGGAAAACATCCTTATACGCCAGGTAGACCAGGAAGGAGTTCACACCTGAGGGGAAGAAAACATCAAACAGCATGAAGGGGAGGTTTAAAGCAGAATAACAGAGAAAACAGAACGAAACAAACCCTGATAATAAACTTATTATTGTCTCATTGAAGCCGTGACCTCAAAATGCTCGTTAACCTTTAATCTCTTTATTTATCTTTCTTACCAGTTGTTTTTTTATGAAAATAAAAGCAAGAAAACACAATTACATTATCACATATTTCCATTTTTATAACTCACCTTTATGTCTTTTTTTTTTAAATCCTCTCATGAGATTTTCATATTTTCTAGTCTACAACCCAGTGCAACTCTTTTTTATATTTTACTTATATGAGTAGGCGGGGCCTATTTAGGTCTGTGGAGCCAACCAATCAGAGCAGTCGATTTTTGTTTTTACAAGTTAAATAAAAGTTTGTTTCAAGGAATCATGACTTTTCTGTGCACAAGTAGCTGTAAAAATAATAAACAGCTTTGTTACAACGTTCTGCCAGATGTGGCTCCTATTCCCGCTCAGAGTTATTCCCGCGCTCCACGGCCGGCGGCGGGGAACTTGAGGCCGTACCGTGGTCCTTCACGAGCGTCTCCATGTCCTCCTGGATCCCCCGGTGCCACTCAGTGATGTCCACGTGCAGCGAGTAGTCGCAGCAGGACTTGCCGTCGGCCCATTCGCGCCACTGCTCGAAGGCCGAGATGAGGCTGACGCCGGGCTCTGGGAACACGTGGTCGACTGCAAACGAGAAAAAAAAAAAAAAAAAAAACGCACAAAGAAGCGACTCGAACTGAGCGTCCAGATTCAGGTCGAAAGACCGCTTATGGAGCAAAAAAAAAGACTTCGTTTCAGGAAGTTTGGGACTCAAAATGTTTTCTAAGGTGTTGCTGTTCACAGATTACAGATATGTCATGTAAATAACTGCGTCTGTGCACATGTGTGCTCGTTTGTCTGTTAGCAAAATATCTCACAAACCACCGGACGGATTTTAATGGAAGTCAACCAGATTCAAGATGTCTGCCACAGCTAATCAAACTAAAATAAATGGCTACAACTTAGTCATTTTTACAGATATTGCGCTCAAATTTGGTGTGGTAGTAGCTGAGAGTCATCCACAACATAAAGGGTGAGCACTAAAACACAAGACTTTCGTTTAAAAGCTTGGCATGCACGGTGGCGGGCGATATGCATTCCTTCCAGCAACGCTGCTCTTGACAGAAATGATCAGTTTCCATATTTTCTGACAGAAAGAATCATTACTTACACTGTAACTAAATGTGTTCTGCTTTATTGAGTATTTATACAGTACGTGCAATATGTTTGCATGTATAATTACCAAAAAATAGCAAAAAACAACCATTTTGTTTGTGGTTTCAGCATCACACTGCAGCGATCAGATCTTTTATATTCTGTGAGTTTGGCTCCACCTCATCAGGCCACATGGAAGAGGTTATAAACTGATTATTTCCCTGACTTCCTGCCCGGTGTGTGAAACGGTGCCACCCTTCAGGGCACGCCCTGCGTTTCTGACCCGTCCGACCCTGACTGGGTCTGCAGCCGTCAGCTCCCAGCCTCAGCCCCCCCCAGCATGCAGGGAGGGTTTGTTTTGTTGCCATGGAGGAGGAGGACGAGGATGTTTCAGCTGCTGATTCAGCGCAGGGAGGCTCGGAGTGACGCTCAGGGACAGAATTTACAGCTCGCCGCTTTGTTTTTCTTTCATTTAGCCGTGTATATTCTTCTGAAATCACCCCTAATGACCTTATTTTGCTTCCAAGCAGTCGGACGTGCTTGTAATCTCTTAAAGTGGTCCTGATCAACAGTTTTTCACATTTTTGTTTCTTTACTCTTTAGAACTTTGGCTGCTTTAAAACTCATTTTCTGCCCAGTTTGTGAACTTGACCGTGAAGTTATTTTGTGCAGCTTTAAAAATATACGAGGACAGTGGAGAAGATAAGGACAAACAAAGACATTTCCAGCAGATGTAGTGTACCTAAAGGTCATGTCGTTAGAATAACATGAATAAATCCATCCAAGCTTCAGTTAATTTCAGCCAATAGCTCTTTAAGAATCATCTTGTTGGAGCTAAAACTATTTTTGTCAGTCAAACTGTGTTACCTGTGGTATGTTTTACATATTTGACTAATTAAATAAGAACAAACTGTGTGTTTGCGACAGGAGGCTGGTAACAAAGAGCCTAAAAACACGATGAAGTCTACATTAAAAACACTATAATCTGAGGCTAAAATATCAATAATTCATACACAGGGTCCAACGCTTGTCCAATAGGAAGCTCATTTCTTGGTTTTCACCATCCGGCTCCTCAAAGAGACTCACAATTAAAACATTTTCCATTGAAGCTAATTAATAAATGAAGAACCATGGAATCACCGTGTGTCCAGACGCAGTTAGGACGGCTCTCATGATGAACTCTAACTAACAACAGCAGGTCTGATCCGCTGGTTGAACTCACTGATCATGGTGGTCCCGCCTGCCAGCGCCGCCTTGGACCCCTGGTAGAAGTCGTCGGCGGACGTCATGCCCCGGTCGGGCATCTGGAACCGCGTGTGCACGTCGACGCCGCCGGGCATCAGCATGCGGCCGTGGGCGTCGATGGTTTTCACCCCGCCGGGAACGATGAGGTTTTCCCCGATTTGCCTGAAAAACAACAAAAACAAACATTAAAGACTTGAGCAGATCCTTCAACGTGCTGAGAGAGCTTCTGGTGCTATCAGGTCAGAACATCTTTGGGTTTTTTTTGCAACGCTAACCCGAGGACAAGGGTTCACTTCTGTCACCAGAATGAAAAGCAACACGATGAAGAAAAGCCGGTCAACTCACTTAATGACCCCATCCTCCATGTAGATGTCAGCGCAGAAGGACTGATCATCGTTCACGATCTTCGCTCCTTTGATCAAGAGGCGGTCACTCTGGAGACAAACGAAGAAGATTAGACGCCAAACGCTTAAAAAACCATCTCATCGGTAAAGCTGCGGGGAATCAGAGGATTTTACAGACACGTAAACACGGTCTTACGAGGGCGAGTATCCGATTTGGATGTGGGATTAAAGGGCATTTATTTAAAAACACTGGGAAATGTCACGTAAAAGACCGGATTGACCTTTTTGGCAAAACAATATTAAATCTAAAACCTGCAGAATTTACACAGCTTAGCTTTGTTAGCCTTTCCGCTGAGGCGGGATCTCTTTTTCTGCAAATATCAGGGATCAAAAAAGGACTTTGAACAAATTTTTAAACATTTAGATTCAAGCTTCAATTTGAGCATCTCACATACTTTCAATTCTTTATTTATTATTTAACTAATTAACCATAAAACTACATGCAGACTAAAATCAGGTGGAAACAATCAGGTTTAAACAAGAGCTTCGACTGGACTTCCTGCTGAAAATGCATCATAACTAAAGGAAACAGTCGGGTTTGGATCAGAACCAGGTTCTTCTGGTTGGTTTCATGGTGACCGCTGAAATCTGATGAACTGAAACTGAGCTGTTGAAGCTAAATGAAGCAGAACACAAGCTAAAAGCTAACAGGAGCAAAATGCTCAGTAAAAGCTAAAAGTATCGAAAAAAAAACAGTTAAACGCCAAAAGTAGCAGAACAGCACCTACAAGCTAAAAATAACAAAGGCTAACTAAAAACTACAAGTAGCAACTAGCTAGCTAATAGCCATTGTAGCGAAATGCTAGCTAAAAGGTAAAATTAGCTTTGGAAGACAAATAAAGTTAAATATAGCTTAACGTTTTGATATACGATCAGCTAAAACAGCACAAAGTCTGCAGACGTAGTTAGACTGCAAAATGTGTAAAAATAAAGAAAATTAAAACAGGTAAACAATATTGAGATTGCTGAATCAGCATTCACACAAACTAGCATTTTAAACAGTGAGAAGAGAGGAGATGAAGAAAACTGAAAAAAACGACTTTTTTGGCTTTGATTCGAGTTAATCACAACTAAATCGGCTCTTATCTGATTATTTGATTACATCAAAGATGATTTAGATCCTCCCGCTGCTGGATGAGTTCAAGCTCTGCTTCAGCAACAAAATTAGGACACAACAAAACGGAGGCCCGCCTTCGGGCGCTCCCAACCAATAAGTCATTGCTCCCAACTGTCCGCTGTGATTGACAGGAGAACGGACCAATGAGAACGGGCGGAGTGATCAATCAGCGCTGTCTGTGCAAAAAGAGGAGGAAGAAGAGGCGGAGGGGGAGTCTATGGTCTGCCACTAACAACCCCTCCGGTTACTACCCTAGCCAGTGACGTGCGGTGAGGTTCATGGTTGGTGAGACAATGAGAGTCAGATTTACAAATATATAAATCCAAAATGGTAGCTTATTCAATTGGCTACTGGTTATTTCATATCTCATCAGCGTTCTTCACACACACTCTCTCTCTCTCTCTCTCTCTCTCTCTCTCTCTCTCTCTCTCTCTCTCTCT